>NC_056726.1:1408709376-1408896876 GCF_019279795.1 Protopterus annectens
ATTAATTAATGCTGCATATTTTTCAGTATTTACGTGGCTTTGTTCAGACAGTGTTTGAAAGTGAATGAAGTTACTGTTCTTAATCTGACAGTGCCATAATTTCAGTTTCAATTCAAATGCCGTCACTATTTGAAACATGTCAGTTATTTGTAGATTTTCACCTTGGAGGCGGAGGTTCAGGTCATTTAAATGAGCAGTGATGTCTACTAAGAATGCTAAATCAGCCATCCAGTTAGCATTTTCAAATTTGGGTACAGGCTTTCCTTTTGACTCCATAAAGCACTTTATTTAATTTCTCAAATCATAAAAACGTTTCAGCATTTTACCACGACTTAACCACCTTACTACAGTGAAGTACACAATGTCTCCATAGCTAGATTCCAAGGTATTCAGAAACTCTTGAAACTGACAGTGATTTAATCCTCTGGATCTTATAAAATGTATTGTTTTAATAACATCATTCATAATATCTTCCATTTTTAAAGTCAGTGCACACAGAGTTTCTTGATGTATAATGCAGTGGTACTTCATAAAACGCACATTACTGATCTGTTTTGCATCATCTTCCATCAATGCTGTTAAACCTTCCTTCTTTCCAACCACAGCTGGAGCACCGTCAGTTACTATGCCAGACATGTTTTCGATGGTCAAGGAAAATCTTGCCAGTGTTGCTTTTAGTGCTTTATAGAGATCAATAGACTTTGTGGTATCTTTCAGTGGTACCAGAGAGGCCAGTTCTTCAGTAATACCGAAATCCTTGTCAACGCCTCGAATAAATATGACAAGTTGTGCCGTATCTGTAACATCTGTGCTCTCATCCAAAGCTACGGAGTAAAACTTGAAACTCACACACCGAGATTCCAAAGTATTTTCAATATATTTCGCTATATCTTCCACACGCCTAGCGATTGTCTGGTGAGATAAACTTATTTTGGAAAAATCTGATTTTTTTTCAGGACAGATTATGTCTGATACACTTTAAAGGCATTCTGTTATATATTCACCATCAGCGAATGGCTTGGATTTTTTAGCAATTAAGTTTGCTACAACATAACTTGCTTTCACTAAGGAATCCGGTTGAGTAGCCGATTTTCGAAACAGCTGTTGTTGGAATGTAAGATTTTTCTTTAAATCTAATATTTTTTGTTTACGGCACACTCCTTGCAATTCACTTAATTTGGGGTGCATTTGAATATAATGCCGTTTCAAATTGTAATCCTTGAAAACAGATACCACTTCTCTGCATAGTAAGCAAAGTGCTTTATTATTAGATTCAACAAAGAAATAGTCGTCAGTCCATTTCTCCTGAAACACTCTCCTTTCATCCGCTATTTTTCTTTTGGTAGCAGTTTTATTTTGGCATGATGCAGAAGCCATGCTGAAAAGTAAAAAAGGAGTAACTAGTGTTAACTGCTACTAACTACTTTGTCCCTAGTTATATTTATTATTTTTGAAAATAATGGTTAACAATTTACATTACAAAACTAAGGAAATAAAACCCAAGACTAGCCATAGTTGTAGTATATGCTAATCATTCTGGAGGAAGCATTTTACATCAACAGCGTAACAGAAAAATATCCAGTCAGGGGAGAGACAGGTAGAATTCATGAAATTCAGATGGACTGTGATAGAGCTATGAACATATGTATGGTTAGCATGTAAGCAACAGTTTCTTACTGGTACAAGGATGGTAGCTTTCAATAACCTAATCACAGCCCTACTGTCAAGTTAAACACTGTTTACTTTGCATGCTACCCAAAGAAACTCATTCACTTGCAAAGAAAAAACTGGCACACACTAGCACTGTCATTTTAGTTATTCACTACAGCAATACCAATGCTCATTGGGAAAACCACTCCAGCCATCCAAGTACATACAATGTCAACATTAGCAGTCCTACTATACTATAATCCACAAAAATAAGCCAACAATTTTGCAATAAAGTAAAGAACTCACATTACTGACTTAATAAAACAATTCTGAATAAGCTACAAGACAAGAGGGTCTCACCCAAACAAATGACTGGTGACAGAAACATGGCCTCAATCTAAATGCCAAAAAAAAGCATCATCATCCCCTTTGGGTATGTTTTAACTACCTGTGCAGTTGTGCATTTTTTTTTTTGTATTTAAGTCAGGTCATGGAAGAATTACATTAAGTATAATCACTTTGCATGTTACCAAAGTAAAAAAAAAAATCCGCAGGAAAATAAAGGTTTCCATTGTCCAATTAGCAGGCTAGACTGAACCATTTCAAATTATTCTGCATCTGACAGCAGACAGATGTTTGCTGTATTTATGTGAGACTGTTCTGCAATGTTGTTAAAATATTTCCTGTGATTCTGAACTCTGTTGTCACTGAGTTGAGTTATTGAGTATCGTCTTGTCTCTTGTTCCTTTATTTATTATTTTAATTGTGACTAGTTTGTTAGAGATATTTAAGCTCTGAGAGTACTTGCATATGTATTTTGTGACACTGCATAGCCCATTCCAATAGCCTTGTTTTTGCTCACACTTACCACTTGGATAATAGTAACACTACACAGTAAGATTGGTCACCCTTTGGGAAGGGTCTTATAGTAACTGATAGGTAAGAGTGGTTATGGCAGCTGATACTACCTTACAGTCTGGGCAGAAGGGGCCATCGCTAGTGAGCCTGTGCCAGCTTTCGCCAGGAATGTCAGTGTGTTTCTACAAATGAAATATCAAAGTGTGTGTGTGTGTGTGTGTGTGTGTGTGTGTGTGTGTGTGTGTGTGTGTGTGTCAGCTACTGGGGCAGGGACACGGAGCACTGGTTGGACAGAGAGGGTGCTGGAGGTTTTGCCTTGACCACTCGGCTGAGATCTTAACCTTATAGATGTACCAGTGGGGAGTCTTATTGGGGATCTGGAGGAAGAGGGAGAAACCAGCCTGCAGACTGACTGTGATCTCTGTGTGTTCTTAAGGGAAACAGTACTTTACTGTGTGTGTACTTGTCATTCTCCCAATGTGCACGTCCTTCACTGGAGATAGTGTTGAGGATTGAGGCTCCTTGATTACTGGGCTAGTGCAAGGGTGTCACACCTTTATTTTCACTATTTTATTTTGCATGAGCAGCGAAGACACTGCTGTCTTATTCTGTCTACTTCTGGAAGTTGCAGTCCTGTGCAGAACATGAAAATAAACAGGTACTTTGACTCCATTTTGTACCTATCAAACAAGAAAATACACTTATTCTACTGAACTTACAACTGCCTAGCTATGTAAATAATTTTGAGTGGTTTCTTTCATTTTTTTTTTCTGCATTTCACAGGATGAGAGCTAAGATAGATGGGAAGCAGACAATATACTGTTAATGAAGATGATGAAAACTGTAGGACCTGATAATGATTCTTGAGATACTCCAGATACTAGTTTATGTATAATAATATTTGTGATAAGAAATGTTTGTATTGGCTTTGCTCACCAATTAACAATGTATGTAACTTAAACAAATCCATCGCTATCAAGAAAACTGATAAATCTAGAAAGAGCAAAGCTAAATCTGAAGGCTAAAACTCACTAGTGCAATTTCTAAAAGTTGTAGGAGTTGACAGGTATGGGCAATCCAAACTACAAACAATATTGGCCATATACTACTTTGTGCAGGCATTGTAACCTTTAAAAAGAAATAAAAATCCCATAAGTATAATTCTACACATCAACTGATATTTTAATAAGAAACCAAGTCCACATGCAAATGTCTTCAAATGCCACTCACTGTTAGGGACAATTATCTTATTAATCTCTAAAAATCTCTAAAAAGGGCTTATCCCACATAAATGATCAAGCTAAAATTATGTGAATATTAAAGAACTAACAACACAATGAATTGGGGAGCAAATACCTGATGCCCAAGTCTAACGCAGTACTACAGTGACTTTCCAAAAGATGACCCTATTTACATATTATTAGAATTTTACATCGAAAGAAACCATGAAAGAGTGCAACTCTGAATTCCTAAACACAATGCCTTCATTCCTCCGTAAAATAAGCATTGCCTCAAGCGCCATTCCAATCATTTGAATTCCTTCTGTCCTATTTTTCCATGTTTTCTTTCTTTACATTGGAAATTATAACCTTTCTTCTTAAAGTTTCTAGTAATAACCAAGTCACCAGGCAACTAAACTCAGCCAAACTGTGCTATTGTCACAAAAAAGTTTGAAATGTGTACAGAATTATTTTACAACTGACGGAAGTTAAAGAATTTCCGGTACACGAAGTGCAAACATGTAAGCAACCGCCGAACAAATGTTAAAAATTAACTCCTCACTCACTCACTGCATTAAACTGTCGAAATAATGCTAATAGCAATTTAAACTATATTTTATTGTCAGAGTAAAATTTTTACCACATATTCAATTAAATTCATTCCTTGTAAAACTGTGACAAATGTTAAAAACAGTAGTCATACATGTAATAAATATGTAAATGCTGAAAAATCCAACTTCTGTGATAGGTTCCTGTCAAAAGATGAAAATAAATTAGACTAATAGTAAAGTCAGACCTTTAGCATCCAACAGCAGACATATGCAGTGCACTTCTGAGAGAACTGCCAAATGTTTCCTCAGAAACTGTAAAATAAGCATTTGTCAAAGATAGAAGCCCAATAAACACTGCTGCAAGCAGAAATTCCCACATGATCTACTGCACTGACCAAAATAAAATATTACAATGAATATGCATACTTTTTCAGTAAACACAACAACAGAAAGAGAGTAATACCTCTATCAATAAAATGAGAGGAAGGGAGGGTCCCCTAAATGGGGCTCATCTGAGCAGTAGGCCAGAAAAATCTGCACTTGGTCCTGTGAAGAGTCAGAGGACCTTCTTTACACGGCAGAAAAAGACTGAACACTCACTTCCTGTAACAGCTGAAGGCTTCCCTCTCAGGGTATGCTGAGTCAATCAGCTGTCACAGGAAGAGACAGGAAAAGGAATCTGAGCTTTTGAAAAGTTGCCATTACTGGGTTATCTTGGTAGATAGCCCAAAATGCCACTGAGGCAATGCTAATGATGAACATTTTATTAGAATGATCAAAGATATGAAAACAGCAAGTTAAATAATGTGCATATTAGCACTGAGGCATATGGCAAGTTTTCCACAGAAAAAGATGTTTAAGAACACCTGAAGGCTGGGCTGCTAAACCTGATCACACCTCGTGTCACACCGTTTACTATTCTTTTTAATCAACATCTTAACTACTCATATCGAACATTTGCTATCAAAATCTATCCAAGCAAGACAAGTCTATGCCATACGTCTCTCAATAACTTTCTTCAAATACTTTTTCTAATTAACTAACTAGTCATAACACAAGTTTCAGGGATTAGTTAGTTATTAGCACACATGCATACATGATGTTTAAATACTGAAACATGTTCATTATTTTTAAATCGTTACAGCACAATTAGCAGCTAACATGTACCATTCAGTGCTGCAACAGAAAAAACAGAAGGTGCAGTATGCTCGAACTGATGCTTGCCGTGTGTGTGTGTGTGTGTGTGTGTGTGTGTGTGTGTGTGTGTGTGTGTGTGTGTGTGTGTGTGTGTGTGTGTGTGCTCGCACAAATGTATGTGTTTATATTATTTCTCCTTGCTATAAAATGCAATGCAAGACATTACTGCTGTAGTTGGAATCCCCAGATGTCACTTCTGCAAATTTTAAACCAGAATGTCAAAGCTCTATTTTCATCACTGTCTAACACGGCCACTTAAAGTTAATTAAAAAGTTGAGTTTGTGTGTGTGTGTGTGTGTGTGTGTGTGTGTGTGTATACCTTGGAGTAGTATGCCGAAAAAAAATCTGGACATCTTCTTAGACTTACATTAGTCCGTTTTGCACTTGGTGTAGTGACTGAGTTCCTGCTATGACAGCGGCATAATGAATAACTGAAGTTGCCGCCCTTGGTTTTTCTGTTGTCTTTCTGTAGAAAAAGTATTTGAAGAAAGTTATTGAGAGATGTATGGCATAGACTTGTATTGTATGGGTAGAGTTTGATAGCAAATGTTGGAGAGAGATAATTTTCTTTAACCAGAATAAAAGTGGTGTTCCCTACTGATGCTGGAGATATAGCAGAGTGTAATATTTTGTTGGTAGTTATTTGAAATAGTTTAGTTTTGTGGGATGAATCATGAAAGGCTATGGGAAGGGCATATGTCAGTTTTATTATAAGGACATGTATATAAATGACTTTCTAATTCAGTCCATTTAAGAGCCACTTTTATACTTTCTATGTTTATATTCACATCAGTAGATTCTAGTCCATTAGCTTTAGTCCATAATAAATAAATAATATTCCAATTATATTGCTTTTAATATATTTCAGCTTCAATATTCTGAAAGTATTTTATGGCATTCTATTCTGCTCTGCACCAATGTCTAGTTCAAAGTTCATAGGTTCATAGGTTGGTACTAGGCTATCGGCCCTAGGGCCTATACAACTCTAGCCATAACAATTCCCTGGATATTTCTTCCCACAATATTTACTTCTCTGGACCCCTGTCTAGCAGGGTGACTGACATGATCCCCGGGGTGAATTTCCTATCTCCCATCCAATCATCAAGGTTCATTTTGAAGAGGGCCAAGGAGGCGCTCTGTTTGACATGTATGGGCAGTCTATTCCAGAGTATGGGGAGTCTCTGGGTCAGGAACCTATCCCTCCAGCATGTTTTGTTCATTATGATGACAAGGTTTAGATCCCTGGAGTGTGTGGCTCTGAGGGATTGGGATTTCTTTAAGTGGAGCATGTCCAACAGCTCAGGGTTTGACATGGCCTTGTATGTTAAGCAGAGATCGCCTCTGAGTAGACAATATGCCACAGAGTATAACTGGAGTTTTTTTAGAGGGTCAGCATATGGCATCTGCTTTAGGCCTGTCATTCTTTTAATGAGGTATTTCTGTGGCCTTTCCAGCTGTTGCAGATGTCTTGTGAGGTACATACCAAATGGGGCATTATACTCTATAATGGGTGTAATGAGGGATGAGTACAGTGGGACAATGACCTCCTTTTTTCTGGATGAAAAGCCCTTAGTGATGAGGTGTGCCACATAGAAGGATTTCCTGACTGTTGTGGCGATGTGGTTAGGGAAAGTGAGACAACTGTCCACCTGTGTCCCTAAGTCTTTCATCACACTTTCGATGTTTAGTGTACTGCCACCTATGTGGTAATTCATGGGTACATGTTTTTTTCCAAAGGGGATAACTATACATTTCTTGGCATTAAGCTTGAGCCCATGGCTATGGCACCAGGCATCTGTTTCTGTAAAGCCCTTTTGTAGAATATCCACATCATTTGGGGATTCAGTAATGGCTCCCAGTTTGCAGTCATCTGTGAACTTTGTTAGCCAGAGCCCCTTAGTGTTGGCCTGTACTTCAGAGAAGTAGATAACAAACAAGAGTGGTCCCAGAACTGAACCCTGAGGTACTCCACTTGCCAGTTGTCTGGAGCTGGATTTGGAGTTGGCTACTTTTACAGTGTGGGTTCTGTCAGTAAGTAAGTCTGTCAGTAAGTAAGTCAATACTCTGTTTATTAATTCTGAGCTTCTCTTTCATTTTCTGATCAGTCATCCCAATGGACTGCAATGCTGGGCACTTCTTATTCATGTTTATAGTTGCACCTAGTAAATGAGGCCTAAATTTTAACTGTGCCATACTTCCTGTATACCTTATGACTCTGGCGGTCCTGCCATTATTGTTATTGTACATTTTCACTTTAGGATTAATTTTTGCTTTATTATTTGACCCGCATTTTGTCTTATACACCAACTTTTCAGTTAACTCCTTTAATTGTTTGCTTCCTAATTCATCCAGTGTGTACCTATCCACAAATTTAAGTAATGTCAAGTCTGCTTCTGATTAAAGCCTGCCCCTTCCTACAACACAGACTATTTCTTCTTTATCAACCAAATCACAAAACACACCCATTTCATATTTTATTGTATTCTTCAGCTCAGTAAGATAAGTACCAATCAAATATCAATAAGTAAATAAATAAAAATAAATAACGGTATTTGTCTGGATGGTTGTTAGACTAAGTTTGGTTGCAGAGATATGCTCTGGAGGAATTTAGGTGGGGTCGATATAGGTTATTACTGTTTGGGCTATGTATAGTACTAGATAGGAAGTGTTTGTTAAATTTGTCTGCAATGTCCTGGCTTGTTTCAGATGGGAAATGATTTGTGATGGGTTTTCTGCCTTGATTTAGGAGGTTGTTTAAATCTGAGATTGACTCAGAACCAGTAACAGAATCGAGGGAACAGGAGATTTTAAATGGATCTACCAACTTATTTGACATATCTGTTTTTTCTGTAGAGGATTCAGGTCCAGATATGTTCCCAAACTCTCAAGGTGACTTTTTTCTTTATAACTATTCTAATGAGGAATATGGTACTGAACTGGAAGACTTGTTATGTAAAGGGTTTTTCTTTGTACTGACATTGCACACTACCATTGAGGAACTGACTATAGATTTTAAACTTTTTTGAGAAATTTGAACTTAAAGTTTTATTTTAAAGATTCTGATAGGGAATTTATTCCCAGGACTTTGGTTAGAAATGGTGTGTTTATCCCCCCCCCTTTTCCAATATTGATTCTATTTGAAAAAAATGTGTTTGTCTGACTTCAAAAAAATATTAAAACTGCCTGCACCTGAAGCTGGTAGTAACCTTTCTAGTTGTGAATGAGTATTGTTAAAAAAGCTAAGCCGTGACAAGAATGTTTGGGTGATGAAGCCAGACAAGGCAGGAGGGGTAGTAATTATGGCAAAGACAGATTATTTGACTAGGATGTGTGTTCATGTCTTACATGGGGACTACTATGAAAAAGTATATTTGAATTATATCAATGGTATTTATAGATGGATTGATTTTTTTTATTAGAAGACATGTTAGCAGAAGGACTGATTAACAAAGAAGAATTTCATTTCTTGTATGCAAAATACCCTCTCATTCCTTCGATCTTTGGTATCCTAAAAGTCAACAAGGACCTCATGGATCCCCCAATGAGGCCTATTGTGGATGCTGGGAAATCCAAGACTTATCCTTTGGCTAAATTTATAGACATTAAGTTAAAAATGTGTTTGAGGTCTTTTGAGCATCTTTGTCAAGATTCTTGGGATTTTTTTAAGCAAACTCAAAAAAGTTAAGTTTTCCCATGATATGATTTTTCTCACAGTGGATGTAATTAATCTTTATAATGTGAGTACTCATGATGATGGACTACAGTGTTTTCATGAATTTTTAGTGTCATCCACTGATTTTGAGAACGATGAGATAAATATTTACACTTATGGAAATTGTACTCCACCACAATGTCGTTTATTTAGATGGGCAGTATTATTTACAAAAAAAGGTGCAGCAATGGGCACATCTTGTGCCCCTATTTTTGCAAACATAGTTATGTTGCAATGGGAAAAGCAACATATTTTTAAAAAATTTCCATTCCCCTTGGCCGTTATATGCCCGCTTTCTGGATGATATATTTATTGTGTGAGAAGCAGAGTTGGACAAACTAGAGCGGTTTATTCAATATCTGAACAATACATGAAGTTTTTTGAAGTTTACCTTTACTTGAAATTCTTTACATGTACATTATTTAGATGTAGATATTACTAAATACACTTATGAACAGAGAATTATTAGCAACATTTATAGGAAGACCACATATCCCAACAGCATGTTACACTATCATAGTTGTCACCCTGAATTTCAAAAGAAGGGAATAGTTAAAGGCCAGTATATCTGTTTATCTGTTTGGCAAGAATGATTTCTGAGGATGACACTTTTTATACAGAGTGTGATATTTTGACATCTGTGTTTAAGGCTAGGGGTTACCCTATGGATTTGGTTATGAAGATTTATGAGGAAGTTAAAAACAAAAGTGACAGAAGGTACTATGTCCCGATTTTGAAATCTGGAGACATTTCAACCTCAAATCAATAGTTAAGAGACAATAATTTTAGATATGTTGATAGTTATGTCACTAAGTTTACAGTTGACATTCCAGCTATATCAAATGTTTTAACTTCCAACTGGAATATTTTCTCCTGTTTTGACAGCATTATGGATGTCTTACAAGCAGAACCCAAATTAGTCTATAAAAAGGGAAAATCTATAACGCAATTTCTTGAGAGTCAGGACAATGAGTTGCCACACATTTATACGAATAAAAAGAAAGGAACATTTAAGTATGTTTCTTGTTCCCAACGTAAGAATAGATTTGAACATGACAGAGTTGAGATTAATGACATTAGGATAAGATCTAAGTTTCATTGTAACTGTAACACTATAGGAATAGTGTATCTTGCCTTGTGCCAAAATTGTGAAAGATTCTATGTGGGTGAAACAAAAAGGAAATTTAGAGAGACAATCTATGAGCATTTGTTAGATATTAAACATAAAAGAGATATAAATGCACTTTTTAAACCCCTCTCTAGTTTTCTTTCTCACAAATTTTTGTTTTTTTGGGCTTGATTTTATACAAAAAAAAAAAAACAATAGGGGTGGGCCTTGGGAAGATTTATTGGAGTTTGCAGAATTGAGATGGCAAATTGAACTAAATGCATGGACATACCCAAGCTTAAATGATGGATTTTTAAGCAGTGTGCTTAGATTACAGTCATACAAAGTTTGATTGCTTGGTGTATTAACTTAATGTCTTGAATGTGACTAGTGTATTTTAAACATGTGACCGGGGAGAGGGTTATTTAAATGGAAAGATATGAGTTGTATTTCTATTCTGATGAAGTCTTATTGTCATAGTCGACGAAAGTGCTTAATTTTATTTGGATAATAAATACTGTTTTGGTACTGGTTCCTGGTTATCTCTGTGCTTGCTGGTGGCTAGTTTATTCCCTGTATTTTGGAAGTGCTTGTTGGCTCTCAGGCTGTTTAAATCTTGTCAAAATCTTTTGTTTTTTTTGTATGTGTAGTCTGCTTTGTGGAGAAGTTTTTTGAACTTAGTACCTTTTGTGGTATCAATATATACCTAGGTAAGATTGTGTTTCTGTCTATCATGAGTTGTTTAGTTTGATGGGTTAGCCATGGGGCAGAATTTATTTTCACTCTTTTATGTCTTAGTGGGTTTGTTGGTTTAGTATAGGTGAGAAGGAATTATTGAAGTGATAGATAGCTTCATCTAGAGGCAGATACTTGAGGAGTTTCCAGTCACATTGTTTAAGTGTGTATTTAAAGATGGATTTATTGAAAATGGCTATGTTTCTCACAGAATTGAAGTAGAGGCAGTTGGGGGGGGGGGCTTGTGGTATTCTCTGTTGATGTAGGTTGGATGAGGATCACTGAGAGAGTCTGGGGAGGGTGCTGGCTAGTTTAGTTTTTTCAGGGTTGGTTCAGAGTTTGCAGTCTAGTAGCCTGTTAACTATGCAGTGTTTCCTAATGATGATGTAACCAGGAAGAATGATTTCTACATCTTCAATTTTAGGTGCTAACCAGTTTTCAGTGCTAACCAAGATGTGGGATTGATGGAATTCAATCCATGTGTGAAGGTCAGATATCTTTTAAAGGTGCTTTGAGTGCAGAGTATTTCTTTGTAGGCTGGATGAAAAAGCTGGGGTTTGTTATGTTTTAGAGAATTGCTGAGTAGGGCAATTTTTATGCAGGGGGTTGGGTGGATTATAAAGTTTATATTAGAAGAATAAAAGTGGATGGTGAATACTGTCAGAAAATAATGTATATAGCTTGGAGATGCTTGAAAAACTATTCATGTATTGTTTAAGACTGGTTGTGGGATATAGGATTGAATATGAAGAGAAATGGATTGGCAGAGATCTGAAGCTAACAGTGGCATTTATCCTGGACATACACAGGAACAGATGCATTGATTTGATTGATGAAGTTTTACTTGTGTTTTAAATGAGTTTGCATTCTGAATGAATTTCAGTGTTAGTGGGATGTGGTTTCATAGTTTAGCTACACACTTTGAATATAGACAGTCACTACCTGCAGTATTAGATGATGTGGTTATAGTGATTAGTTATTTTTCTCTCATGTGTAAAATTCTATTATGAGATAGTGTTGTATTAAGTTGTTATGGACTGGGTAATTTTCTGGCTTACTGGGAAGTCTATGTATTGTAGTTAGCTAAGAGAGCTAGGTGATGTTGTAGCTCTAGCCAGTTTAATTTTCTGAGAGTCAGGCAGTGGTAGGTTCAATTGTTATTGTTTATAGTAAATTTGGGTACTTTATTATAACATTTCTTAAGTTTGGACAGTTGCATGACTTGAAGTTTAATAAAGACTGGGATAGCAAAGAGGAGATATGACAGTAACAAACTAGCAGCTATATATATTCTGGCTATGTCAGAGATAGATTTTTACTCTGTATAATTTACCTGGTTTTGATGAATTTTTTTAACCATGTGTATATGGGTCTATATAATGATTTTTCAGTGTAATGTGTTTTCAGTTAATTTTTCTTCAGTGATTTGTGATTCACTAAAAAGAAATATAACCACAGATTGAAGATGAGAGCAGGATCACAGGCTAGACCAAGGAATTTACATTGATTAACTGCTTGAAAATAAATTTGTTGGGAGTTTGTATTGTAATTTGGTTGTGAGGTTTTTCTGTTAAGATTATTTGGGAAATGTATTTCTCTGTTTTTTCTAACATTAAAGGTTAAAATATTTGCAGAAGGCCAGTTACAGTGTAGGATACAACAGGATTGAAAGATTCCTGAAGTAACCTGGGGTTTCAGCCATGGACTACTATGTCATCAGCAAAACAGATACATTTTAATGTCTGGATCATTAATTGATTCTAACTCATCTGTGTCATAATCAGAGCCTTATCTCTATTATGCCATGAGACTATCATACAGAGATGAATTTGACTGACTAATAAAAACTTAAAAATGACATTATTTTATTTTAGTTTCTGAGAAAAATGATGAGAGTCACACAGTTATTTGAACAATTGCAAAGTAAATGTCATATTTTATTGAAGTTTGTTTTTGTGAATTTAAAAAATGGTGATTATTACCATGGGTGACATCTCCTTTCCTCATGTGATCATTACCATGGGTGACATCTCGTTTCCCTCAAAGTGCATTGACCTGAAAGCTAGTTGTAACATGTATGGGGTACAAGGGGCTTATTTATTTATTAAATTATTTATTTAACATTTGTTTACCAAGAAGGTCTGACTGGGACAGTGCCCATTTTCAGTGGAGACCTGGGGAGAAATACTCCAGACCCATGTCTTTGGAATGTGGGAGGAAACTGGAACACCCAGAGGAAATCCATGTGAACACAGAGAGGACATGCTGACTCTGCAGAAGGCACCCCAGCCAAGAATTGAACCAGAGAACCTCTTGCTGTGAGGCGACAATGCTAACTGCTACACCACTGCACCACCCTAAACCCTTATCTCTATGCCAAGGGCATAGTGCAGCTTTGCCTTCACAGAAATCTCTTTTAATACATTTAGTTTCTTTTGAAATAGCAGTCACTAAATAGAATTTTGCTTAACTGTCCTTGACTTCTACATGACTTCCAAATAAGCTATATCCCTGTATCATTCAATGATCTCTGTTGAACATACTGACTTTGCTTGTTATTGAATGAAGCTGGCATTCATGCTGAAAACTGTGGTGTTACTTCTATTTTTTTTTAATTTTCAGATTCTAAGTGGACTTATATCAGCCAATTTTCTTGTCATTGGAGACTCAATAGTGATAGGCACGGATGTCCCACTTACCAGAATGGAAAAGGAGAAATTCACGGTCAGCTGTCAGTCCAGTGCCAGGATTCATCAGATCACGCATGCACTCAGGTATCTCAGCAACAAGTACTGTTATGACTCTGTCATAGTTCATGTTGGTGTGAATGACCTGAGACCTACCTCACTGCACTATATGGACAGAGACATGGTTGAGTTTTCTGAGTATGTATCCCAGGCAGGTATGTCCCTAGCCTTGAGCAGCATACTACCCTCACCTAGAATGATGCCACAGTATAAACAAAAATTATTTATTTCAATAACTGGCTCAGTTTTTGGTGTCATTCAGAGGATCGTGTTCCTGTCAGCCTGGGAAGCCATGTTCGACAAACCTCGCTGCTTTGCCACAGACAGTTTGCACCTGGCACCTCTAGGCTTTCAGCTACTGGCAAATGCTCTTGCCTCCCCCATTGTGCCTTTTTTAGGCAAGGCCTTGAAAATAACCTTACTTATGTGAAATTAGCCAATCAGAATAAAATAAGAGTCATGGTGCTAAATGCTAGGATCTTAAACCAAAATCTGCACTCCCTGGAAGCACTTCTGTCACTAGAAGATGTAAATGTCTGTACAGTCACAGAAACCTGGTTCAAGGCCTCAGGAGTGCACCAATTTTGCAAGGCTACAATGCCTTTCACACCTTTAGAATGCAAACATGAATGTGTGAAAACCAAAGGAGGTGGTTTTTCAATTTGTATTAGAGAAAAATTAACTCCCATCTTGTTAGATTGGTCAACTCCATGGAGTTACTCCAGGTCCAGGTTAGAGTGGGTAAGACCCCCATTCAAGTCATAGCCAGTTATAGGTCCCCCTCCATGGCTCATGATGCCCATGAAGCCTACTTGAAAAAACTGGAGACAATCCAAATTCTATTGCACACACTGGTTATCGGGGATTTCAATTATCCCACCTTCAATTGGGAAACCTACGCTACCTCTAACTTGCTAGCACAAAAGTTCCTCAACTTTGTTAATTTAAACATCTGGAACAAATTGTCCATACCCTGACAAGGGGAACAAACATTCTGGATCTGGTCCTCACAAACATGTCAAACAGATGCACTGCTGCAACTGTCAGATCCTCATTAGTTAAAACTGACCACAAATCAGTCACCTTCAAGCTGGCACTAACACCAGAACTCAGAAAGAGTGAAATTAGACTAAAAAATTTCACCAAGGCAAACTAAGCCCTTCTAGGTGAAGGTGTAAATGTATTCCAAGCCCCACCCTAAGCTGGAAGTGGTAACTATACCAAAGCTTACACTAAAGTCCTGTACAATCACTTGTGCAAGTGTATAAACTTGGCCATACCAGAAAGAATTAAAGCCAGACCCCCAAGTAAAAACAAGCTGCCATGGTGGACATCCAACATCAACAAACTTTACAATAAATGCAAAAAATCGCTGTCCAAGAATACAAAGGCAAGGTCTCAACAATGAAAAATCACCCTCCTCAGCCTCAACAGGCAAATCAACTTGTCAAATCCTCCAAGGGCTCCTTTGACAGAAACTTAGCAAGCACAGCCAAGGATAACCATAATGCCTTTTACAGCTAAGTATGTAACCTGCAGGGTAGGACCCAAGTATGTGCAGAAATAGTGGCAAATGGTATCACACACACTGACACCACAAAGATAGCATGCCTGCTAGTGGATAGGTTTGAGAAAAATTTCAGTCCCTTATCCCCACAAGCCAGTGCATTTCTTTGTGCCGGTCCCAAGCCCGGATCAATGGGGAGGGTTGCGTCAGGAAGGGCATCTGGCGTAAAACTTCACCAAATCTTTTCATGCAGTCATCAGTTAATATTTCCATACCGGATCGGTCTAGGCCCGAGTTAACAATGACTGCCACCAGTACTGTTAGCCAACAGGGTGCTGGCGGAAATTGGGCTACTGTTGGCCGAAGGAGGAGAAGAGGCGGAAGGCATAGCTGAAGGCAGGTAGAGAGGAGAAAGGCTAGGACTGTGGTAGTGAGGGTTGGAACTTTGAATGTTGGCAGTATGACTGGTATAGTGAGAGAGCTAGCTGATATGATGGACAGAAGGAAGGTTGGTATATTGTGTGTGCAAGAGACCAGATGGAAGGGGAGTAAGGCTAGTTGTATCGGAGGTGGGTTCAAATTGCTTTATCATGGTGTGGATGGGAGGAGAAATGGCGCAGGAGTTATTCTGAAGGAACAGTATGCAAAGAGTGTTTTGGAGGTGAAAAGGGTGTCAGATAGAGTGATGTTTATGAAGCTGGAAATTGATGGTGTAATGATTAATGTTGTTAGTGCATATGCTCCACAAGTTGGGTGTAAAATGGATGAGA
Organism: Protopterus annectens; assembly: GCF_019279795.1. NCBI lineage: Eukaryota > Metazoa > Chordata > Ceratodontiformes > Protopteridae > Protopterus > Protopterus annectens. Next base: position 1,408,725,432 of record NC_056726.1, read on the forward strand.
AAGAAAAATTTTGGAGTGAATTGGATGAAGTGGTGATGACTGTACCCAAGGGTGAGAGAGTGGTGATTGGAGCAGATTTAAATGGGCATGTTGGTGAAGGGAACAGTGGGGATGAGGAAGTGATGGGTAGGCATGGTGTTAAACAAAGGAATGCAGAAGGTCAGATGGCAGTGGATTTTGCGAAAAGGATGGATATGGCTGTGGTGAATACATATTTTAACAAGAGGGAGGAGCACAGGGTGACATACAAGAGTGGAGGAAGATGCACACAGGTGGATTATATCTTATGTAGGAGGGCTAGTTTGAAGGAGATTGGAGACTGTAAAGTGGTGGCCGGAGAAAGTGTAGTTAGGCAGCATAGGATGGTGGTTTGTAGGATGACGTTGGTGATCAAGAAGAGGAGGAGGAGTGTGAGGGCAGCACCAAAGATCAAATGGTGGAAACTGAAAAAGGGTAATTGTGAGGTGGAGTTCACGGATGAGTTAAGGCAGGCACTGGGTGGCAGTGAAGCGTTACCAAATAGCTGGTTGACTACAGCAGAGCTAGTAAAGGAGATGGCTAGAAAGGTGCTTGGTATCACATCAGGACAAAGGAAGGACGACAAGGAGACATGGTGGTGGAATGAGGAAGTACAGAAGAGTATACAGGCAAAGAGGTTGGCAAAGAAGAAGTGGGATTGTCAGAGAGATGAAGAAAGTAGATAGGAGTATAAGGAGATGAGGTGCATGGCAAAGAGAGAGGTGGTGAAGGCTAAGGATAAGGCATATGAAGAGTTGTATGAAAGGTTGAACACTAAGGAGGGAGAAAAGGACCTGTACCAATTGGTTAGACAGAGGGACCGAGCTAGGAAAGATGTGCAGCAGGTAAAGGTGATAAAGGATAATGAGGGAAACATACTCACAAGTGAGGAGAGTGTGTTGAGGAGATGGAAAGATTACTTTGAGGGGTTGATGAATGAAGAGAATGAGAGGGAGAGAAGGTTGGATGATGTAGGGATAGTGAATCATAAAGTACAATGGATTAGCAAGGAAGTAAGGATAGCTATAAATAGAATGAAGAATGGAAAGGCTGTTGGCCCAGATGACATACCTGTGGAAGCATGGAGGTGTTTAGGTGAAATGGTAGTAGAGTTTTTAGCCAGATTGTTTAATGAAATCTTGGAAAGTGAGAGGATGCTTGAGGAATGGAGGAAAAGTGTTTTAGTAACGATTTTTAAGAATAAGGGTGATGTGCAGAGCTGTAGCAACTACAGAGGGATTAAACTGATCAGTCACAGCATGAAGTTATGGGAAAGAGTAGTGGAAGCTAGGTTAAGAAGGGATGTGATGATTAGTGAACAGCAGTATGGTTTCATGCCAGAAAAGAGCACTACAGATGCGATGTTTGCTCTGAGAGTGTTGATGGAGAAGTACAGAGAATGTCAGAAGGAGTTGCATTGTGTTTTTGTAGACGTGGAGAAAGCATATGACAGGGTGCCTAGAGAAGAGTTGTGGTATTGTATGAGGAAGTCAGGAGTTTCAGAGAAGTTTGTAAGAGTGGTACAGGATATGTATGAGTGTGGTGTGACAGTGTGAGGTCTGCGATGGGAGTCACGGATGCATTTAAGGTGGAGGTGGGGTTACATCAAGGATCAGCTCTGAGCCCTTTCTTATTTGCAATGGTGATGGACAGTTTGACAGACAAGATCAGACAGGAGTCCCCATGGACTATGATGTTTGCAGATGACATTGTGATCTGTAGTGAGAGAAGGGAACAGGTGGAGGAGACCCTGGAGAGATGGAGATATGCTCTAGAGAGAAGAGGAATGAAGGCCAGCAGGACTAAGACAGAATATATGTGTGTGAATGAGAGGGAGGATAGAGGAATGGTGAGGATGCAAGGAGTGGAGTTGGCAAAGGTGGATGAGCTTAAATACTTGGGGTCACTAGTTCACAGTAACGGTGAGTGTAGAAGAGAGGTGAAGAAGAGAATACAGGCAGGATGGAGTGGGTGGAGAAGAGTGTCAGGAGTGATTTGTGACAGACGAGTACCTGTAAGAGTGAAAGGGAAGGTCTACAAGAGGGTAATGAGACCAGCTATGTTATATGGGTTGGAGACAGTGGCATTGACAAAAAGGCAGGAGTTTGAGCTGGATGTGGCAGAGTTAAAGATGTTAAGATTTGCACTGGGAGTGACGAGGGTGGACAGGATTAGGAATAAGTATATTAGAGGGTCAGCCCAGGTTGGAAGGTTTGGAGACAAAGCCAAAGAGGCAAGATTACGTTGGTTTGGACATGTGCTGAGAAGGGATGCGGAGTATATTGGGAAAAAGATGCTAAGGATGAAGCTACCAGGTAACAGGAAAAGAGGAAGGCCTTAGATAAGGTTTATGGATGTGGTGAGAGAGGACATGCAGGTGGTTGGTGTGACAGAGCAAGATGCAGAGGACAGGAAGAAATGGAAACAGGTGATCCGCTGTGGCGACCCCTAACGGGAACAGTTGAAAGAAGATAATGATCCCCTTTTAACTTACAACAAACCTTCCCCCCACACCCTACATATCTGAAGAGCAGGTCTTCAAAGCCTTGTCCAAGGCAAAAACACAGCCTCTATGGGACCAGACAACATCCCAGGCTGTCCTCTAAACAGGCTAAAACATGAACTAACATCAGCACTAAGTACCCTTTTCAATCATAGCCTAATCATAAGCTTTGTTCTTGTATTTCCCTCCAAAAAGGTGGTCTAGCAACAGACTCAGGGAATTACAGACCCATAAGCCGGACCAGTCTCATCTGTAAGACCATGGAACGTATCATTGTGGACCTCATAATTAAAGACATAGGTGACCTCCAAGCCCTGGATCCTACCCAGTTCGGCTTCGTGAAGGACAGATCCTGTCGGTTAAATCTAGTGCATTTCTTTGAAAATGTCACCAACGCCATTGATGAGGGCAAATCTGTGCACACAGCATACCTCTACCTGGCAAAGGTTTTCGACATAATCCCACATTCAGGCATTACTGATAAACTTAGCAAACTGAATGCAAACCCCTTCATTGTAAGATGGGTTGCCAACTGGCCCACAAACTGAACACACACTATCAAAGTGGGTGACTCCCATCTACCTGTAGACCTGTTACCAGTGGAGTTCCACAGAGGTCAGTGCTTGTTCCCCTACTGTTTGGTATATACTTCTCAGAATTTCAGGTTAAAACTAAGGGATTGTGGTTGACCAAGTTTGCAGATGACTGCAAACTAGGTATAATCATTGAATTCCAAATGATGTCAGTATACTCAAGGAGGGTCTTGTACAGACCAATGACTGGTGTATTAGTCACAGTCTCCAACTGATTGCAAAGAAATGCATCATCATTCCCTTTGGCACAATGTCCCCTCACACTATCAAATCAACAACAATACCCTAAGTACCCATGAAGTGCTAAGAGACCTGGGATCACATGTTGACTGCAACCTTAACTTCAACCACCATGTGTGCACTGTGGTAAGGAAAGCTTTCTATGTGGTACACTTGATTAGTAAAGGCATTGCCTCAAGAGCAAAAGAAGTTATAACCCTTCCCCGATACTTGGCACTTATCCGGCCCACAGTTGAGTATAATGCTCTTTTTGGCTTGTACCCTACTAAGTACCTGCAGCAATTAGGGAGATGTCAGAGGTTTCTAGCAAAGAAGATCAAAGTGCTCCAGCATGTGCCTTACACAGACTGACCAAAGTCCCTGTCACTATACTCTGTATCATACAGACTTCTTAGGGGAGACTTATTCCTGGCCTACACAGCAATCCAAGATCCAAAGCTAATGAACTTGCTGCATATCCATAAATCAAATGGGACTAGGGCTACCCATTCCAGGGACCTAAGTATGGCCTGCAGCTTAAATAGGGCATGCTGGAGGGACAGATTTATCTCCCAGTGACTGCCGTGTCTTTGGAGCAGACTACCAGTTCATGTGAAACAGTGCACCTCTACAACACTATTCAATAGGAACCTGGATGAGTGGATGGGGCACTGTAAATTCTTACCAGGGTTAGAGCCCACATTCCTCCTGGACATGGGCAGTCATCATTAAATACAGTCCTGGGTATTGACTATCATTTCTGAGATATTACATTGGGATGAAATGGCTAGGCTTAAAATGACATTGGGTCGATAGCCTAGTAATCTCCTATGATCCTGTGATGCTATATTTCAAACCATGGACATCATGCTGTCTTTGAACTGGATCCAGCAGAAGATACTGTTTTTAATTTAGCATCTGGTTTACTTGAAGAAATTGGTGGCATTGCTGAAGTTACCTCAGTGTTGGCAAATAGGTTTTTTCATGACTGCTATTGATTATTTTGGCTGTATAAAGAGGTTTATGCTTCATCGAGTCTGGCACTTCTAAGTGTCATTAACGTATATTTTAGACAGGAAAGAGTTCCTGTTAGGCAACTAAGATTTCACACTGTGCCTCTTTTTAATGACCTTTATAAAATGTAATATAGATATATATATATATATATATATATATATATATATATATATATATATATATATATATATATATATAATATACATACATATATATATATATATATATATATATATATATATATATATATATATATATTAATATGGGTTTATAACAAAACATCGAATGAACAAATTCCCAAATCGCATTACATCGAACATGGAACATTGAAAGCAAAAAAAATGAAAGCTCAGAATTCCGAAAATGGAGTTTACAAACAGCAACACTTGGCCATCTACTTACCCGTGCAACCTGACACTTCACCGTAGCAAACAAAACCACACCTCTTCAGTCATTCCAACACCAGCCAGTAAAGCAGCACATAACTATTCTTCCAATACACAACACAAAACATGCAAACACTACAAATTATCCCTTATGTGGGGGGCTGAGCCCCCACACCCCCCACCTATATATACCAACTCCGAGATTGCACCATAGTCGTGAAAGACTCAGTTATCTGCAGGGGGCGTTATTCAAATTATTGCACATTTATCACTGACCTCAGGATGTGTAGCTCTGTGAAGGCCAACCACTTACGTCCGGAGTTTCCGTTTTCAGAATTCTGAGCTTTTGTTTTTTTTTTTTTGCTTTCGATGTTCCACGTTCGATGTAATGCGATTCGGGATTTTGTTCATTCAATGTAATGCTATAAACCCATCTATATATATATATATATATATATATATATATATATATATATATATATATATATAGCAGCGCAGTGGTGCAGTGTTTAATGCTGTCACCTCACAGCAAGAGGTTCTCTGGTTCGATTCTTGGCTAGGGTGCCTTCTGTGTGGAGTTTGCATGTTCTCCCTGCGTTCGCGTGGGTTTCCTCCTGGTACTCCGGTTTCCTCCCACATTCTAAAGACACGCTTCTGGAGCATTTCTCCCCGGGCCTCCGCTGAAAACAGGATCTGTGGAACCTAGTTGGACTTTCCCAGTCAACAAATGTAAAATAAATAAAATAAAATAAATAAATACATAAATAAATAAATATATATATATATATATATATATATATATATATATATATAAAATGCCATGGTGGTATGGCGGTAGCATTGCTACCTCACAGCAAGAGGTTCTCCCGTTCGATTCTCAGCGTGGCTTGGGAGCGCCTTGTGTGTGGAGTCTGCATGTCCTCCCCATGGTTGGGTAGCGCTCAAAAGACATGCGTGCGTAAATGGACATACCTTCGTTGAAGGTTGGGCATCGATCTGGCACCTCAGCGTTTCGTAAAAATCTACTGCCAGTCATTAGCGGACTGGAGTTCTTCTGTGGCGATCCCTTACCGGGAAAAAGCCGAAAGACAAACAACAACAACACACACACACACACACACACACATATATATATATATATATATATATATATATATATATATATATATATATATATATGTATTTTTTTTTAATGCCAATGTATTAAAAATATTGGACTCCATTCAACTTCAAATATACCTTTAATGGTTTGTATATACTAACTGATTTACAATTTGCTATCTTGGTAGAGAATTTGTGTAGTAAATTTTAACTCAAGAATGCAGTTTAAACTTTCAGAATTCCTATTCAGAGACTCAGGTATACATCAGATACAATAATTTAGTTTAGTTTTTACTATAGTACTCCCCCAACAATGCAAATGTTAGGAAACATGTATCTACGGCAGTACAGTTTATGGCAGTGTACATTACAGTAGGGATACAGACAGACAGATAAACATCACTCAGCAGGAAGGAGGTTTTAGCAGTATTTCACAGTATTATACAGATAAGGACATGGAAGTAAGTTTTCCTTTTCTTACTTTTTCATACCTCACTGGAGTCTTTGTTAGGGGAGTTACCTGAAGCTTTTGCAATAAGTAATTTTCAGCAGCATGTTATAAAGTACCATGAATATTTATTAATATTAGTTTGGAGAATTTGAGTGTACTCTGTAGCAATTTGCTCCAGAGAATAGCAATATAAATGCAGCTCTGCACAAAATGTGAAAAATAATCCACTTTAAGTATTCTAAAATACGTGTTTTTCCAAAGGTTTAAAAGCTATGTAGACAATATAAAGTGGATTTCAGTATGAAGGAGCTTTATTCCGAAATAATTTTGAAAGCAGCTGCTAAGGCCTGGGATCTATTTTGCTGTCATCAGAGCTTAGATTATAGCTGCTTAAGTAATACACAATGATTTGTAATGTAATGAGCATAAATTGCACAGAGTCACTGAGTGAAAAAAGAAAATCACGTTTCTGAAGGCTAGTTACTGCTCTGCTATTACTAATGATAAATGTGTAGCTGAGTATAGCATGACAAGTTGCCTTGACCACCGTTTCCCAGCAACAGGATAGAAAAACAAGGCTTGTTTGCTCAGAAAAAGTGATTTTTTTTCTTTTCTAACTACTTATTTCATACAAAATGTTCATTATTCATGCACATTTAATTGATCACCTGTTGCTAAAGGGTCTGTTAGTAGAATTCTTAACAGTTAGAACAGTTTACCCATGTGTAAAGTTTTAGTACTCTAACAGAAAGTTCATGGTTCAGCATTTTTAGAGTTTAATAACAATGTAGTTCCTACGAGCAAGCCTCAGGTGTGTATGGAATAAACAGTGGCACTGGAACAATGCTGTTACAAAGGTCTTAGTTGTATTGAGGATGGTATCACAATTGTGGCATCCTTTGCCACAGATGTTATCAATAAAAGAGCAGACACAGATTAGAAATAATAGGGATTTCATTTTTATGAAAAAAAAAAAAACAAATGAGCTTCTGCATGCATTCTAATGTTTATATACACTAGAAACATTTCTTTTCAGGTGCAACCTACGATCACTGTTTGATGAAATTACTTGCTCAGAGTAACTCAGTAGGCAGGCAGACATAAAATCAAACCCTGGACTATTTATATAGTACAATGCTTATTAGGAGCTCATATCCATAATTACCAGATTTAAATTTAAAACCTCAAAAAAGTACCCTTAAAGTACAGTTTATTTTAGTGATGGAAATGAGGAAAGGGATCCATTAAGTCTGATGTATTGGAGTTAGGTAGCAGGTATGCTGATCACTTAAGTTAGTAAGGATTTTTTCAATCTGTGTACATGGTTGGGTACTGTGACACTGACAGCCCAGCTATCTGGAATTTTGTAGATAGTCGTGTGTCATTTGTGAATATTAATATGATTCATATGCTTGTCTTACAAATGTAAGAGAATTATATGTTATGCGTATATTAAACTACTGGTGCAGAAATGTGTGTTGAACTGTATGTTATGTACTGAGCCTCAAGAATGTAACCACAGTGTACCCTCTGAAAAAGAGCAGAAATATGTATAAACTATATACCTGTGCAAATGTATGTTTTAATAGTAGAAGCTGGAACATACAGAGTTAATTTGCAAAACTTCAAGAAAATAAGTTGAAAAGTAAAGTGTTTTACCATTGTGTTATCTATCAGTAAGCAGACACAATGTCTAGAACCAGAGGTTTTTCTGTTGTCTTGAAACAGAAATAATTATTAGGTTTCAAAAGTAAAAGTGTTTTTATTGCTCCATGACTTCCTAGCAGCTGCACACGTCTGTGGTATATGTATTTTTGACACAGAGGTGTTAAATTCTAAGTATCTGTTTAGCCTACTACTGAAGTCAAGTTACAAAGAGTGATGTCAACCGAGCCTACCCAGCAGTAATGTTGAATATTAATTTAAAAACTCTCTCACAGAGAAAGTCTGTGCATTTTGTATCTTGTTTTGGACCTAGAAACATGCACTACATCTGCATTTGTCTTGCTCTGTAAGTAAGTTATTTAGGGCATAGTAATTTTTTAGATATAGATAGGAACATAGTAAAAATTAGTTTAGATGTTTTCTGTATTTATTTGAGACTGTCCTGCAATGTTGTTTTAAAATATTTCCTGTGATTCTGAACTCTGTAGTTACTGTGTTGTTTGAGTATTGTCTTGTTCTTTTATTATTTATTATTAAATATATTTAAACCTCTTTGTGGATGATATTTGTGAAACATATTTAAGCTCTTAGTGAACTTGCATATTTATTTGGTGACACTGTACAGGCCATAAATAGCCTTGCTCTTGGTCAGACTACCATCTGGATAAATGGTAACATTACACAGTAAGTTTGGGCACCCTTTGGTAAGGGCCTTAGAAGTAGCTGATAAGTAGTGGCTGGTGGCAGCTGGTACTACCTTATAGTCTGAGCAGAAGGGTGCATATCTAGTAAACCTGTGCCAGCCTTTCCCAGGTGTGTGTTTGTGTTTTGTGTATAAATCAAATCTCAAAGTGTGTATGTGTGTGTGTGTGTGGGTGTGTGCCTGTGTGTGTGTGTGTGTGTGTGTGTGTGTGTGTGTGTGTGTGTGTGTGTGTGTGTGTGTGTGTGTGTGTGTGTGAGCTACTTGGGCAGGGACATGAAGCACTGGTTGGACAGAGAGTGTGCTGGAGGTTTTGGCTTGGCCATTCAGCTGAAATCTCATCTCTGTAGCTGTGTCAGTGGGGAGTCTTATTGGGGATCTGGAGAAAGAGGGAGAAACCAGCCCCAGACTGACTGTGGTCTCTGTGTGCTCTTAAGGGAAATTGTACTTTACTGTGTGTGTACTTGTCATCCTCCCAATGTGTACATCCCTCACTGTTGCTATTGGTGAGGCTGAGGCTCCTTGATTACTGGGCCAGTGCAGGGGTGTCACATATTAATTGGTTAGCAATGTTGGGATATCCACATCACATATTAATTGGTTGACAGTGGTGAGTTAGCCACATCACATATTAATTGGCTTGTAGTGGTGTGGATATTGAATTCCTGTAGCCTGTGTAGAGTGATCACTGAAGGTGTTTGTACTCTCAGTTAGCCATGCAGAGTTCATATCACAATTGTTTTATTTTTTTGTTAGTTTAGTTAGTCAGAGGGAGCAGGCAAGCATATCAGCAGAGGAGTATGGCAAGCTGACAAGGAGCCACTTGGCAAAGATGTGCCTGGCTAAAGGACTGGTTCCTGCCAATCTGACTAAAGCAGACATGATTGCAGCTTTAGTCACAGCTGCATCACAGAATAGCAACCAGGAGGGCAATCAGACTGGCCATGGAGATGTACAACTCTCAGAAAATGAACAATTCAGCCTTTCCACAGAGGAGTTAAAAATCCATCTAGAGTTAAAGAAACCTAAGCTGGAGGCCAATCATTTGGAAATAGAGGCAGCAGAGAGACTGAGACATCTAGAGATGGAAGAAAATGAGAAACTGCAATGTCTGAAAGCTGAGAAAAATGAGGAAACTGCGACACTTGGAAGATGAGGAGAAGGAGAGGCAGAGGCAACATGAAAAGGAAATGCTGACTTTTCACCAGAATCATGGAGGTAATGGGGAAGGGAGTATCCAAACCCCAGAAGCAAGAAAGGTCAGTGTATTTCTTCCACAATTTACAGAGGGGAATAATTTTGATAGTTTCATTCATATGTTTGAGAGGGTATGTAAACAGCATAATGTTGACCAAGGGCTCTGGGCACGGTTCCTCAGCCCATTACTCAGTGGTAAAGCTGTAAGTGTAATTTCTAAACTGTCTGATACTGATTGTTTAAATTATAATGTTGTAAAGAACTGTTTGCTAGAATATTTTAAGTTAACATTGTCCTCATCTCATTTGACAACCACGTGGCCAAAGTGGTTAGAAAAACATTTTATATAGCCCACCTAATCATGAAGGGATTCACATCTAGATCAGGGGAGGTCATCGTGCCTCTTTACTCATCCCTCATCAGGCCCATAATTGAGTACAATGCCCCTTTTGGGATGTACCTTACCAGACACCTGCAGCAACTGGAAAGACCCCAAAATTACCTCACCAAGAGGATCAAAGGGCTCAAACAGATGCCATATGCTGCCCGGTTAAAGAAACTCCAGCTCTACTCAGTGGCATACTGCCTGTTCAGAGGCGATCTATACCTGACGTATAAAGCCATGTCCAACCCGAATTAATGGACATGCTGCACCTCAGAAAATCCAAATCCCATCGAGCTATGCGCCGAGAGACTTGAACCTCAGCACTGAAATAAATAGGACATGCTGGAGGGACAGATTCATAACCCAGAGGCTCCCTTCACTCTGGAATAAAATCCCAGTCCAGGTTTGGCAGAGTCCCTCATTGACTCTCTTCAAGAGGAATCTTGATGAGTGGATGGGAGATCGTAGGTTTACCCCGGGCATCACTTCTGTGTCACTGTTAGACAGAGGCACAGTATACTAACCTCGAAAAAGGGCATAGCAAAATAAATTTAAAATGGGTGGCGAAAGCCAAACACATTCTGGCTAGGCTTATAAATGTCCTAGGGCAGATAGCCTAGTATGAACCTATGAACCTATGAACCTATAACACCTGAAGCTTATATGAAAATGTTTCATGAGCATAGATGCAAGGCAAATGAAAGTGCATGTGAATATGTTGCTGAACTAAGCACTTATTTTCAAAGGTGGGTGAATGGATGTCAGGTCACCACTTTTGAAGGGCTGGCAGAACTTTTTGTGAAGGAACAGGTCTTAGCACTTTGCATGAGGACATGAGAATCTGGTTAGCTGATAGACAATGCACTACTGCAGATGAGTTGGGGAAGAAGGAAGACCTATACATAGCAAGCAGGGCATCACTGCACAGGAAAGGAACACCCAGTGCTGCTCGTGGGTCTAAGGGAACCCATGGTGGGCAGCTCAGACTGCCCTAACAGTGTCCGGCAGTAGCAGGGGAAGCCACTAGTCTAGGTACATGTCTAGGACTAGTGACTTCCCCTAGTCCAAATACATGTCTAGGACCAAGGGTTAAATGTTTTAAATGCAACCAGTGGAGCCATGTAGCATATAGGTGTCCACTGAGTCAAGGTGGGGAACAAAAGGTGGGAGAGCCAGTAAGTGGGAATGACAAAATACCAACAGTAGGTTGTCACGAGACATTAAGGGCACCAAACTACCACCCTGCAGATGTCCTGATAGGGAATGATTTTGATAATGCAGTGCCATGTGTAATTGTAGTTACATGCAGGAAGGCTTGGTAACAATCATATGGGTCTGGTAACCTGGGGGAGACCCAGACAGACTGCACACTTGCAGCCAGGACTGGTGAGGTGGTTACTTCAGGGAGGGAGCACCCTGTAGCATTGAGACTGAAGGTGAGCCACAGCTGCTTGTGGGTACTGATGTTCCCTTGGACAGAGTGACTGCAAGGGCAGAGCTGAGTAGTAGTGCCCAGGCTAACAGTGAGGCACCACTGTCAGAAATTACCAGGCTTCCTGTGGAAGGAGAGCTGGGAAGTGTTACAAAGAGAGAGTTGAGACAGGCTCAGCTCTCAGACCATACATTACAAGGCCCGAGGGATGTAGCTAGTGAGGCACCTGATTCTCAAGGGAAGGGGGAATCTGTATACTGGAACAAAGGGTTACTGTATAGAGAGTGGACCCCTGAGGGAGGGCTAGATGGTGAGAAAATACAGCAGTTGGTAGTGCCCAGAGCCTACCATGTGGCACTTCTAGCCATAGCTATGATATTCCCTTTGCAGGTCATATGGGCAGAGAATGTACAAAGAGATGTATTTTACAGAACTTTTATTGGCCTGGGATTTCCAGAGATGTAACAGGGTACTGGAGGGGAGTGCCAAAAGGTAGGCAAGGCAGGAGACAAGGTGAAAGCTCCTTTCATGCATTTGCCTGTGATTGAGGAGCCATTTCAGAGGGTAGCTATGGATATTGTGGGATCTCTGAGTGCCCCAAGTTCCATAGGGAAAAAGTATATTCTAGTGGTAGTAGATTATGCTACCAGATACCCTGAGGCAGTGGCTCTGTCCTCCATTGAGGAAGAAAATGTGGCAAATGCTTTGTTAGAAATTTTCAGCAGGGTAGGTTTTCCAAAAGAAATACTGGCTGACAGAGGTGCCAATTTCATGTCAGATCTATGGAAACACTGTGGGGTGAAACACCTAAAAACCACCCCTACCATCTCCAGACTAATGGTCTTGTTTAGAGGTTAAACTCTACACTCAAGATGATGCTATGGGCATTTGCAGACCAGTTTAAGAGGGACTGGGACAAATATCTGCCCCATCTGTTGTTTGCTTACAGATAGGTGTCCCAGGAATCCACAGAGAATAGGAGAAGGGGACCTCTAGGTTTGATTCAAGATGAATCCCACAAGGAGTCTGTTGTGGCATATGTCCTAAACCTCAGGACAAGGCTGAGGGAACTCATACACTTGGCACAGGAGAACCTGGCAGAAGCCCAGCAGCAGAATAGGTCTGGTATGACAGGAATGCTCGAGCTAGAGAGTGTTTTCTAGGGCAGCAGGTAATGGTTTTTATTCCTGTCAGACACAACAAGCTGCAGGCAGCTTGGGAGGTACCCTACAAGGTGTTAAGGAAGGTCAGTGATGTTAACTACATGGTAGAACTGCTAGGTAGGAGGCAGGGGCAGCAATTGTACCATGTTAACATGATGAAACCTTACCATTATAGGGAGGCCCTTGTGCTTGGTATCTGTAGTGGATGGCAGGAAGAGTTTGAGGGTGATGTAGTGACTGATCTCATCAGTGAGGCTTGGTCTGACACCTCAGTGGAAGGGATAGCAATGTTATCCCCTCACCAGGTTTTAGAAATCCAAACAGTGTTACAGGTGTTTGGGGACATGTTCATTGGGAAATCAGGGTGCACCCACCTGGTGCAGCACAATGTGGATACAGGACCCCAAAGGCTTATTAAGCGGGACCCTTATAGGGTGCCTGAGAGAGAGTCAAACAGACTCTGAGGGAGGAGATACAGGAAATGTTAGAACTAGGGGTAATTCAGGAATCCAGCTGTCCCTGGGCCTCCCCAGTGGTGCTGGTACCAAAGAAGGATGGCAGCACCAGGCTCTGTGTGGACTACATGAAATTAAATAGTCACAGAGTCAGATGCTTACCCCATTTCTAGGACAGATGAAGCCCTAGAGTAGCTGGGTGGGGCTACGTATCTTACCACTACTGATCTTACCAAAGGTTACTGGCAGCTGCCCTTGACTCCCAGTACTAGAGAGGTCAGCCTTTGTGACTAATTTTGGCTTGTATGACTTCATAAAGATGCCCTTTGGGATGAAAAATGCCCCAGCCACTTTTCAGAGTTTGGTAGATCATATCTTAGCAGGAGCAGGAGATTTTGCCGTTGCTCACCTAGATGATATTGCCATCTACAATCATTCTTGACAAGAGCACCTTCAGTATGTCAGGGAGGTGCTGGGCAGACTACAGAGGGCAGGGTTGACCATTAAGCCCAGGAAATGTCAGGTGGGTATGGCAGAGGTCTCCTGCATGGGACATAGAGTGGGGAGTGATAAGATCAGGCCAGAATTTGCCAAAGTGGAAGCCATTCAGGCATGGCCTGCCCCTGTTACCGAAAAGCAGGTGAGGCCATTAATAGGCACAACAGGGTATTACAGAAAGTTTGTGCCCAGTTATAGTTCCATAGCTCCTCTCCTCTTAGACCTGACAAGGAAGAACAGGCCAGATAAGGTAGTGTGGACCCCAGCTTGTGAGCAGTTATTCCAGAAGCTTAAAGGAGCTTTGGAAGGACCCCCTGTGTTAGCCAGTCCAGATTACAGCAAATAATTTGTTGTGCAGGTGGATGCTTCAAACTATGGGATGGTGGCTGTACTTAGCCAGGTTTCTTCAGAGGGAGAAGAGCAGCCAGTGGTTTATCTCAGTTGTAGGCTCCAACCTAGGGAGGAATGCTATGCAGCTGTAGAAAAGGAATATGTAGCCATAGTGTGGGCACTGCAGAAACTTCAGCCTTATCTCTATGGAAGGAAATTCGCTGTAGTTACAGACCACAATCCCTTAACATGGCTACATCGAGCCAGCCAGCAAAATGCCAAGTTCCTAAGGTAGAGCCTAGGGTTGCAAGCGTATGATATGACAGTGCAGCACTGCAGTGGGGTTAGCAATGCCAACACAGATAGGCTGTCCAGACAGGGAATGGGGTAAGGTATTCCTATATAGGCTCAGCCCTGTGAGGCAATGTTCCTCAAGGGTCACTTGAAAAACTTGCTTGAGTTTCCGTGGGGGGGGGGATTGTGACACTGCCAGCCCAGCTATCTGGAATTTTCTGGATAGTCGTGTGTCATTTGTGAATATTAATATGATTCATATGCTTGTCTTACAAATGTAAGAGAATTATATGTTATATGGATATTAAACTACTGGTGCAAAAGTGTGTGTTGAACTGTATGTTATGTACTGAACATCAAGAATGTAACCATAGTGTACCCTACTGGAAAATAACAGAAATGTATATAAACTATATACTTATGTAAATGTGTGTTTTAATAGTAGAAGCTGGAACATACAGAGTTAATTTGTAAAACTTCAAGAAAATAAGTTGAAAAGTAAAGTGTTTTATGATTGTGCTATCTCTCAGTAAGCAGACACAATGTCTAGAGCTAGAGGTTTTTCTATTGTCTTGAAACAGAAATATTTACTAGGTTTCAAATGTAAAAGTGTTTTTATTGCTCCATGACTTCCTAGCAGCTGCACACTTCTGAGAGTTATGTATTTTTGACACAGAGTAATTGAAGTCAGGTGACAAAGAGTGATGTCATCTAAGCTAACCCAGCAGTAATGTTGAATATTATTTTAATAACTCTGTCACAGAGAAAGTCTGTGCATTTTGTATCTTGTCTTGGACCTAGAAATATGCACTCATCATCAGCACTACATCTGCATTTGCCTCATTCTGTAAGTAAGTTATTTAGGGCATAGTATATTTTAGATATAAATAAGAACATAGTAAAGATTAGTTTAGATGTTTTCTGTATTTATTTGAGACTGTCCTGCAATGTTGTTTTAAAATATTTCCTGTGATTCTAAACTCTGTAGTTACTGTGTTGTTTGAGTATTGTCTTGTTCTTTTATTATTTATTATTAAATATATTTAAACCTATCATTGTGGCTAATATTTGTGAGACATATTTAAGCTCTGTGAGTACTTGCATATGTATTTGGTGACACTGTACAGGCCACCCCAAAATAGTCTTATTCTTGGTCAGACTACCATTTGGATTAATAGTAACATTACACAGTAAGATTGGGCACCCTTTGGTAAGGGCCTTATAAGTAGCTGATAAGCAGTGGCTGGTGGCAGCTGGTACTACCTTATAGTCTGGGCTAAAGGGGGCACTGCTAGTAAATTTGTGTCAGCCTTTCCCAGGTGTGTGTTTGTGTTTGTGTATAAATCAAATCTCAAAGTGTGTGTGTATGTGTCAGCTACTTGTGCAGGGACATGAAGCACTGGTTGGACAGAGAGGTTGCTGGAGGTTATGGCTTGGCCACTCAGCTGAGATCTCAACCCTATAGCTGTGTCAGTGGGGAGCCTTATTGGGGATCTGGAGAAAGAGGGAGAAACCAGCCCCAGACTGACTATGGTCTCTGTGTGCTCTTAAGGGAAATTATACTTTACTGTGTGTGCACTTGTCATCCTCCCAATGTGTACTTCCCTCACTGGTGCTAGTGGTAAGGATTGAGGCAGTGATTTTGCAAAAGGCCTCATTGTGAAATATTTATTATTCATTGGAGACAGTCATACTATGCTATGGCTAATTCTAATATCATACTACAGATCTGCTAGAACCTGGACTGGATTACAATGAGTGGATGTATTTTTAGTCACTCATCTACAATGTCTGCATTTGTCTTGGAACTTCAGTCTATGGACAGAAGAAAATGGTTGCTTAATTATGATCACAGACATATGATGGTGTTCCCATTTTTATAAAAATTGCTGCTTAGTGGTAGTTTGCATTATAAGGTGGCAAGACATTGGTATCTGACTTAAGAATAAATGTGGTTGGATTCAGAAAACTTTGCCACATTGTGGTAAGCAATTTTTTTCAATGAATGGCAATGAGCAGGGTATATGCCATTCAGAGAAACAATCACCATATCGTTGCTATGTCTAGGCTTGATCAGGTGCTGTATATATCATAATGGCGATATAATGACATAGTATTGAGGAATAATATTAAAATGAGTTTCTTCATGCATTCTAATGAGACAAAACAAGATGGCAGATTGAATCAGAAATGTATAAATACTGTGCAATTCATTAGAGTAGGGAGACAGATGGCTCTCGACAGCTGCTGGGCTGGCTTTACATATATTAATTACAGAGACCTTTCAGTGACCTACTGAGGATGCAGTGGGGGTATCTCAGGCATTTGCCTTGAGAATACTTAATCAGTTCCTGCTATATATTTGGACCTGGCAGAATGGTTGTGTTGAGATTTAGGAAAATCATTAAGCAGTATTAGGGATTACCACAGCATTAGTAAATGTGAATCTGCAAGAGGCTCTTATGGTCACTGACTTTGCTGCCGTTGCACAACATCCCTCTGGTGGTGCAAGATCATCAAACCATGCTTAAAGTTTCATAGAGACAATGACACCAACATTAAGGACAAGTACCATGTTGATAGGACTCCATTCAAGGAACTGTGGACATGTGTCAGCCTCATCTGCAGCCCCATGGGAGCTATGCTGTACCTATCTCAGTGGATACTAAGGTATGCATGGTTTTATGTATATTAGCTACATGGTCCTTTTAGAGTCCTACTGGGGACACAGTGGGGGTATCTTATGCATTTGCCTTGAGAATACATTATCAGTTTCTTGTTGCCATGTTTCAGCATGTGAGGGAGCATGTGTGTTTCCTATGTACCACAGATGAGATAGCCAATGCCATGTAAGATTTTATGGTATAGCATTTCCCTGAGGTACTGGAGGCCATAGAATGTCCCCACATTGAAATAACAAACTCCACTTGGTGAACATGGAAGGAGGGATGGGTGTCATTTCATTAACTGCCAGATGGTCTGTAATCCATGGTCTATGTGTAAGCTACCAAAGCAATTATCGTGACTTGCACATGTCACACCTATGATCTATACCAATGGTTTGTAAGGTGCGGCTTTCCACAGGGGCATCTTGTTGGTGATGATGGATACGCCTGGAGCCCTTGCTCATGATACCCATCAGAGATTCACAAATTTAAACAGACCAGGGGTTCAACCATGCCCAATTCCAAACATGAAAAATTACCGAGCATGTATTTGGGCTACTGAAGATATGCTTTTTCTGTCCAGATTCATCCAGTGCTGCCTTGCACTATGACCTAGACACATATACAGAAATAGTGTTCTTATTTGCATTGTTACACAATATAAACTTAAGAAGCAGTTTTCAGCACAACAGGCAGTGGAGGTTGATTCAGACAAGGAACTAGAAGAGGAGGAACTAGCAGCAAAGGATGATCATGCCAGATGGAAGCAGGCACAGGTGGCACTAGTAAAGATGCAACAACTTGCACATAGTTTCAGAACATAGTACACAAGAATAAAGCACTACAGTAAAACTGATGCATACAAACCCAATACCAGGCTGTGTGTACCCATGTATAGGCTGGCCACCCTATCCATCAGTCATAGGCAACCCAAGTAACAATGTACAAAGGGCAGGGCACATTTACCATTTGCACAAATGAACAAGGGAGCATAGGAGTGTATCTTTCACAAAGAACTGAGTGACTCTGAGAGCTGAGGAGTATAAAAATAAAATGTGATTTTCTGTGAAGTGTCAAAGGGGATTTTAATGCAACACATGTTGAGAAAGACCTGTGTCAGTGGAGGAGTGTGATGTAGTGGGGGCTGTGGTTGTGTGAATGTGATCTGCAGGGACACAACCTCAGCAGTAGTTGCGGTATTGTTGCTTCATCTATTTGATATGTCCAGAGCACGCATGGCAGAAGGTATAGTGTCCTGTGCATGCTCCTACCCATGAGAGCTGGCTTTACCAGTCACTGCAATGGATATATATTGACCCTGGCTAGTTGGTGGTGTGCTAGATGATCTTGAGCTACATTTGCTATGAGACATATTATTGTGGTGATAGCCATGACCATGGGAATGGCATCTCTTGGGAATAGACACCTTCACATCAGATGTTGCTGTGCAAGTGTTTGTGCTGTATGACTGGGATCTTGGATATCTACAGCCACATTGGCTAACATCTGTGGATGTAGCAGAAGAATGACTCCCTTGAATGGTCCCTTATCTGTGACAGACAAGCCAGAGAAGACGTTGTCCTTTCCAGTATGTGATGGAGCCTATCTAATCTTTCCAAGCAATCAAATATATGGGACATTTACTCCTGTAGGTCATCTTGCATACCCTTCCTCACCCTCACTATCTCTACCATGGCTGTGGTGGTATTAGCCTTTGCCTCCAGAATAGTCCTGCATATATGCTGGGTTGTGGTGACTGACACACCAACCTCAAGGGGTGAGTCATAACCATGTCTGCAGTGAGCAGTATTACTTCAAACACACATGTGGACTTCTCTGTAAGTTGACCACATCATTATTTATTAATTACATAATGATCCTTTCCATAGCCTTACAGATGAGGTTAGTCAGACTTATGGGTCTATAATTACTTAGGTTCTTTGACCTCCATCTTTGGGGTCTTATTGCAAGATCGAATGTTTAGGTGATTGAACACCTAAACATCAAACTTGTAATATCGAACCTAAAAACTTTGAATGGCACAGGGAAAGACGTCTGTTGGCCACGAAAATAAAAAAATATAGCTTTATACCCAAACTACAGCCCCCACCCCCCTAACTAAATATACCAACACCAAGATCACTCTACAGTAGACAAAATGGCAAAATCCAATGAACGGCCAAAGGAAATCTTTCCCTGCATTAAATCGTCCATTTGCCATTTTTTGTTTTCAATATTACAAGTTCAATGTTTAGGTGTCTGATCACCTAAACATTCGAACTTGTAATATTGACACCCATCTTTGTGCAACAGGATGACTGTTGGAGAATGATACTGAATAGCCTGTGTAGGGAGTCTGACAAGTTCTTTTTCAGGCTGATGAGTAGATAGCCTACTACATTATCAGGCCCCATGGAGGAGGTAGTCTTTTTGGCCTTGAATGGTGCCTTGAGGACTTGTCTTTGGGAGAATTGAGGGGGAGGTATAGATGTAGGTATGTGAACTGGGGATATAGGAGGAGAGAGGGAGTGAAACGTGAGCCAGCTTTGTCTGCTAATAGATTGTTTATGTCATATGGGTTCAAGTATGTGATATCATTTCCTTTAACTCTGTCCAATATTGAACATTCTTTTTGAGGTTTCTAAGACAGTTAAAGAAGACGTTGTGGTTATTCTTCTCTTGATTGGCTATTCTTACCTCATATCTGGCTGTGGTGATTTGATCAGTGTCTGGAGTTTCCTGATAAGTTTAGCAAGAGTGTTTTTATTATCTGGAGAGTTAAATTTATTTTTGCATGAAACACGTTTTTTCTTTTATTATATAGCCTGAACTGGGATTCTAAATTTGGCATTGTATTTACTTCTGAGGGGGGCAGGGGACAGATGCAGCTATTTACAAGTGCATAGAATTTGTCAGTTAAGGATTCCGCATACACAGTAGGGTCAGCACGTTGGATGGAGATTTCGAATTTAGGCAGGTCATCACTCACTTTTAGTCGATTAACCTTGGTGGACTCTCTGGATACCAAGTTACTGAAGGATGCTTCTGGCTTCAATTTTAAGGTGAATGTGATTGAGCTGTGGTCTAATTTGACCAAGGAAGTAGTGACAATATGTAAGGAGCACAGCTGATTCATATTGGTAAGGATCAAGTCCAGTATTTTATCATCCCTGGTTGGGGTGCAGACCAACTTGTCCAAAGAGTTTGTACTGAAGAAGTCCAGACATTTATGGGTAAGAATGTTTGAAGATGTACAAGTTTCCCAGTTAATGAAGAGTTAGTTAAAGTCTCCTAGAAAAGTGGTGTTTGGCTTAATGCATAGGGACTCCATACTAGTTAGGTAGGATGTATAGGCTGAGGGGGGCATAGAGGGGTCCTAGAGTTAGCTGTGATAAGGTATGATAAGGAGTTTTGTTAATAGTAAGATGGATACAGAGGAGTTCCAAGATGTTATCTTGTCTGATGAGGCTGGAGGTGAAATGTGTTTTTTAGAATGTATAAACACCTCCACCTTTAGTGTCATCATCTAATGCTGTTGGCATGAATGTGTGAAAGGCACTGAAACCCTACCCTGATGAAGTGGTGTCATTGGTTTTGAACCAGGTCTCTGTGACAATCCATATATCAATATTTTTCAGGACTGCTTGCAGGGAGTGAAGTTTTTTGTTTAGGCTCATAGCATTGAGCAACAATACCTTTCTGTTATCTGGATTCTGTTTTGTTATGTTTAAAGCTTTAGATGACTGACATTGGCTAAAAGAGGCATTATAGTGGTGGAAAAGGATTTAGTCAATATATGAAAGCCTTGGTCGGATAGGTACAGGCCATCTCTGGCAAAGCAGTTAGGACTGTCTACCATCTTCTCCCAGACTGATATATAGTAACCCCTTTTAATAGGTTCATAGGTTCACAGGAGATTACTAGGCTAATGGCATAAGAGCCCTTACAAAACCTAGCCTATATACTTTGACTTTACCCAGTATGTGGCCCATAGGGGCAAAAGGAGGGCATGGATTTGTGCCTATACCTTGAGGATCTTATGTACAGATTGCCCCTATCCATGAGGGACACAGCTGCTATCCCAGATGTGACTCTATGATTCCCTACCCATTGATACAGACTGGATTTGAAGATGGCCAGGGAAGGCTTCTGCTTAAAGTGAATAGGAAGCCTGTTCTAAAGAAGGGGTAAACTCTGAGGCGCATATCTGTCTCTCAAGCATTCTTTGTTTGAGTCACTGACTAGGTTTAGATCCCTAGATCAGATAACCCTTTTGCTGTTTGATTTGTGGCTGTGTAGCACCTTCATGGGGCTGGATTTTTCAGTGCCTTATAAGTCAGATGTAGGTCACGCCTTAATAGTAGGTAGGAGACAGAGTAAAGGGATAGGGATTTTAGTCTGTCCGCATAGGACATGTTGTTTACACCTTGTATTTTCTTTGTGAGAAACCTCTGAGGTCACTGTAGTTGCTGTAAGTGCCTAGTCAAGTACATGCCAAATGGAGCATTGGACTCTATTATTGGTCTAATTAGGGCTGAGTACATTGGGACTATAATTTCCTTGGATCTGGATGCCATACCTTTATCTATAAGTTGTGCAACATAGAAGGACTTCCTCACCACTGTGGACACATGGCAAGTTCAGGCTACTATCTATCTGTGTACCTAGATCTCTCACCTCTGAGTCTACTCTTAGGGTGTGTGCTATCGATGTTGTAATTTGCAAGGGTATTTGACTTCCCAAAGGGTATGATAATGCATTTTTTGCATTTAGTTTAAGGCAATGATTCTAGCACCAATCATTATTCTGATCTAAACCCTCCTGAAAGATATCTACATCACTGGGGGATTCAGTGACTGACCCCAGCTTGCAGTCATCAGCAAACTTTATCATCCAGAGGCCTTCCACATTAGCCTTGACTTCAGAGAAGTATATTCCAAACAGGAGAAACAGAATCAGAATCACATTTATTGGTCAGTTATGCATGCATACATACAAAGAGTATGAAATACATAAATGACATACGTGCAGCTATTTAGAACAAGACAAACAACATACATGCAACTATTAAGAACAAGACAAAAAAGTAAATATACATATACATATACGTACAAGGTGCAACGTGCAACTCAGTGCAAGAAATACTGAAATAAACTCTGAAAGAAACAAGTATTAACAATATGTAAACAATACTGCAGAATCCTCAGAGGCTTGGGAAAAAGAATACCCCAACCTAATAAGCTAAGTTAACTGTTTATGAACTTGATGGCCTGTGGAAAAAACAATTTTTATATATCTGCTTGTTTTGGTGCGTATTCATCTATAACACCTGGTTGATGATAATAGTTCAAAAAATGGTGGCCTGGATGTGAAGGGTCACTGATGATCTTCCTTGCCTTTCTCATGACTCTGGAATTGTACAGGTCCTGTAAGGAAGGCAAACTAGGCAAACTAGCACCGGTGATATTTTCAGCAGACCTGACTGTTCATTGTAACCTATATTAGACAGAGATCCAAACCACACTTTTATGGATGAGCTGAGAACAGACTCAGTGACTTCTGTATAGAACTGAATCAACAGAATCAAACTGGAGGCTAAGCTCTCTCAACTCAGTACTGGCGTAACCAGTCAGGAGGACTCACTACAATTCCAGTCTCACATAGACACCAAACACATAAACACACCAGCAGAGACCTCCAAAACACGTGCAACACATAACTCACAAAGCCAGTGTGCCGAACAGTCACAGCCCACACCTGATACACTTGTAATAGGTGACTGCTGAACAAGGAGAGGGTCACGGTGAGCTGCCTGTCGATCCGCCACATAACACAAGCACTCAGGTGTACAAATATGACTCAGTCATTGTCCATGTTGGTGTGAATACATGAAAGAGACATAGAGGAGCTCTCTGAGCATGTAGCACAGGACAAGATGATCAAAAGTGTTGGTGTCATTCAAAGGGGACAATGCCTGTCAGCCTGGGATGACATGCTGGATATTGGCAAGGCTCAAAAGACAAACCCACCTCCATAGGTATCACAAGGGATAAGAAACTAAGAGTAATGCTACTCAATGCCAGAAGTCTAAACCTCAAGATGCATGCACTGAAACTCTCCTTAGCATGGAGAACAATCTGTGCAGTAACAGAAACCTGGTTCAAGGCTCGAGAGCACCCCAGCACTACCAGGTTATACCTCATACCATACTTTTACACCTCCAGGTTGGTGGCACAGCATCAGAGACTATCCATGTGCAACTAACTGTGGGTAAAACTGCCTTCCAGTTTATAGCCTGCTACAGACCAAAACACAGGAACCCCCTTGGTCTTCCTGAGAATACTGGAAAATATGAAGGTCTCTCCAAACACCATTATACTGGGCGACTTCAACTACCCAAACATAGACTGGGAGCATTACTCTAGCTCCAACACCCTAGCCCAAAGGTTCCTAGAATTTATAAACTCAAATGCTATGGAACAACTTGTTACCACTCCCACAAGAGGGTGGACCTGATCATCACCAACATGGGGACACTATGCTCCAGACCAGAAGTGTATCCCTCACTGGTAAGATCAGACCATAAACTAATCTCACTGGATATTCACATCCCGAAACCACAGTGAAAAACTTCTAAAGCAAATTTCACACGCCTCAAAACCGAGGTGAAATCCTTCAAAGCCGCCTGTGGAAAATACGAATCCATTCTATGAACACCTTCAGGAATGCATGGATCATGCAATCCCAAATAAAACCAAGACCCAATCCTGGTGGACCCCAGCCATAAAACAAACTATCTTCAAGAGAAAAACTGCACAGGACACTAAGGATAATCACAAGGCTTTCTTTAGTTATGTTAGAAATGACAAAAATACACGAGCCCACAGACATTGCCAACATCCTAGCTGACAGATTCAGTGCAAACAAATATCTATCCCAACAGAGTGCCCCTGACATCTCAGATGCTCAGGTAAAAACACAGCATCAATGGGACCAGATGGTGTCCTACATGAACTCAAGAAGAGCTAAACCCAATGGATGGGAGAGGATTACCTCAGTGTCACTGAGAGGCACAGCAAAATAATGGGTATAGTTCCCCATACTAAAGGGGTGGCGTAAGCCACAAACTATGAACCTATGAACCTATGAACCTACTGTTCAATCTTAGCCTTACTACAGGATATGTACCCAAAGAGTGGCGTGCAGCAACAGTGGTCCCTCTCCACAAAGGTGGTGCCTCACCCCATAAGCCTGACTAGCTTGGTCTGCAAAGCTATGATCATGGACCTCATAAAAAGCCGGCATTATAGATAAGCTCACCAGCTTAAATATAAACCCCTATGTCACTAGATGGGTTGCAAACTGGCTCAAGGACAGACTGGAGCCATGTCAGACTCCAAACCAGTTACGCTCAGTCCTGGGACCTCTCGGCCAACACAGAAGGACTGTGGCTGAATGACTGCAAACTGGGTGCCATAATCAACTCTCCAGCCGACACAAGCATCCTCCAAAGAAAACAGACAACTGGTGCCAGAGCCATGGCCTCAAGCTAAACGCCAAAAGTGTATAGTCATCCCTTTGGCAATTACCACATAGGTGGTAATCCATTAAGTACAAAAGAAGTCATTAGGGACCTGGGGACCCAAGTTGATAGCAATCTCTCATTTGACAACCATGTGGCCAAAGTGGTTAGAAAAACATTTTATATAGCCCACCTAATCATGAAGGGATTCACATCTAGATCAGAGGTCATCCTCATCCCTCATCAGGCCCATAATTGAGTACAATGCCCCTTTGGGATGTACCAGCAACTGGAAAGACCCCCTCAAACAGATGCCATATGCTGCCCGGTTAAAGAAACTCCAGCTCTACTCAGTGGCATACCGCCTACTCAGAGGCGATCTGTGCCTGACATATAAAGCCATGTCCAACCCAGAATTAATGGACATGCTGCACCTCAGAAAATCCAAATCCCATCGGAGACTTGAACCTCAGCACTGAAATAAATAGGACATGCTGGAGGGACAGATTCATAACCCAGAGGCTCCCTTCACTCTGGAATAAAATCCCAGTCCAGGTTAGGCAGAGTCCCACATTGACTCTCTTCAAGAGGAATCTTGATGAGTGGATGGGAGATCGTAGGTTTACCCCGGCTATCACTTCTGTGTCACTGTTAGACAGAGGCACAGTATACTAACAAAAATGCATAGCCAAATTAATTTAAAATGGGAGGCTTATAAATGCCCTAGGGCAGATAGCCTAGTATGAACCTATGAACCTATGAACCTATGAACAGTTCCTGTTGGAATGGTTCCAGCACTGATTCTTGTGGTACATCACTAGTAGCTTGTCTCTTGCTGAATCTGGATTCACCCACTTTAACCACATGTGTTCTTCCGTGACCCAATTGGGTATCCATCTGGTGACGTAGGTATTTATGCTCAGTTTTGTGAGTTTATTTATACTACCTGAGTGGGGAATTTTGTCAAATGCCTTGTAGAGGTTGAGGTAGGTGGTATGTACTGATTTATCCTCATTCATAACCTTAGTGACATTCTGAAAGGAATCCACCAGATTCAGTAGGCATGACCTGCCCTTGACAAAAACAGTTTGGGTCGGGTCCAGTTTTTGGAGGTTTCCTGTGTCATTATTTATCAGGTCCATGATTATTCTTTCCATGGATTTACATATAAGACTAGTCAAACTTATGGGTCTGCAATTTCCTGGGTTAGTAGATAGTCCCCCTTTATGCAGAGGGATGACTGCTGCTGTCCTTCATTCTATCTGGACAAAGCCAGTCTGGAGGCTGTGGTTAAATAGAGATCCTAATGGGCCTGGTAAGTCCTGATTTAAACTGTCTAAGAGGCAACCTGGTATATCGCCAGGCCCTATTGAAGCTGTGTTTTTAGCTTTAGAGAGCCCAGTGGTAACCTGTTTTTTGGTGGAAATAGGAGGTGGGGTGGTGGAGGGTATTTCTTGGGGGAGAACTGAGGGTGTTCAGGAGGTGAAATTTGAGCTGAATTTGTCAGTCAGCAGATTTGCTATATCTTCTGTCTGAGCATAGGTGATGTCATTTGCAACTAATTCCACACATTGTTGGGTAATTACCTTAAGACTGTGGGCATAGCCGAAAAATGCCTTTGCAGGCTATTTTTACCTCAAGGTCTGCTTTCAGAGACTTGACTATTTTTTTTATTTTTTATTTTTTTTATTTAACATTTGTTGATCAGGCTAGTCTAGCTGGCTATATGTCCATTTTCAGTAGAGGCCCGGGGAGTAAAGCTCCACAAAGAACAGACAAAATTAAAAACAAATTACAGTTACAAAGCATTTAACTTCAGTGACAGATACATTAAAGTTTAGATAAGATAAAATACAGATAAAATACCAAATCCCTTATTTTCGAGTTTGAATCTATTTTTTTTTTCATAGAAGGAGAGTAGCAAGGAGGAAGAGGGAAATTATTTGAATAGGGTCTTAGTAAGGAGTTGGGAAAGAGACAAGTAATAGAGGAGAATATAAAGAGGAATAGGAGAGAGGAGTAAAGTGAAGTTGAGCTTCAAGTAGAGCAGGAAGCAGGAAGTGTATCTATTAAGTCTAGCTGGGTAAACTAAGTCCAACTTTCAGGTAAAGTGACCTTTAAAATATGAAGAATATAAGGTGGAATAGCTAAGGAAAAGTTACGTGGTGATGTAACAGGAGGAGAGAGTTTTAGTCAGGGTTGCTGCAGGGACAGAGCCAGCGGCTAGTAAGATGAAGTTTAAGTTTCTTTTTGAAAAGTGAAGTACAGGAGATATTAGTGAGGTCACCAGGAAGTAGATTCCAGCTTTTCCCCACTGTGTAAGAGAAAAGGGAGTCACCTGCTTTATTGTTGGATTTAAGTGTAGATACTAATAGTTTATTAGATGAGCGAAGGTTAGAAAGATTTTTATATGGACTGATGAGATTTGTAAGAACTGGTGTTTTATCTGGATAATAAAGGATTTTTTGGGTGATAATTAGTTGCTGAAATAAAAACTGATTGTGCAGTTCAAGCCAACCGAGTTGTTTTAAATTTAGGCAGTGGTGTGTTCTAAATGGGGAGCTGGTAGCAAATCTGGATATACTGTTATAGGAGATAGTCGACTTATTCAGGTTAGTTTTAGAGAGATTAGTATATATAGGTGAGGCATGGAAGAGAGTAGAGATAAGGTGGGTGTGGGCAATGATAGTTCTGGCTGTAGGAGTGAGGAAAAGCTTGATTTTGTAGAGGGAGCCAAGTTTTTTGTTTATTGATTTTATTGTGGTATTAATATGAGTATCATAGTTAAGGCTATGGTCAATAGTAACCCCTAAAAGTCTGGTTGTTGTGACAGGAGATATGACTGTGCTGTTCTTGGATTTAATAGAGAAATGAAGTGGAGTAGATTTTTGTGCTGGAGTAAATTGCAGTAGTTTAGTCTTTTTAGGATTAAGGAGGAGGCATCACTGTAAAAAACAGTCTTCTACAAGCTGAAAGACATTTTGGGTGAGGGTCTGAAGTTCAGCTGGGCTTGTGGCTGAGGAGACTAAAGTGGAATCATCAGCATATTGTATGGTTACAGCTTGGGGGATACTAGAAGCTAGATTGTTGATAAAGATTGAGAATAGAAGAGGACCTAGAATATATCCTTGGCGTACACTAAGGGAGACAGGACTAGAGGAGGAAAGAGTGTTTTCCCAGAGCACTGTCTGTTTTTGATTATCTAAGTAAGACTTGAACCACTGTAGTGCTTGAGTGTCAAGTGAGAGTGATTTCAGAAGATTCAGGAAAATATGATGATTAAGCATGTCGAATGCTTTTGAAAGATCAATAAAGACAGCAGATGAGAGGATGTTATTGTTATGGTTTTTGTTGATGTGATCAGTAAATGAAAGAAGGGCAGTAATAGTGCTATGGAAGGAATTAAAGCCATGCTGAAAATGAGCTAGTAGGAGGTGGTCAAGTAGTTGGCGGTGGATGCATTTTTCCATAATTTTAGCTAAGGGAGAAAGTAGGGCAATTGGAAGAAAGTTGGAAAGTTCTGTTGAGTTTCCACCCTTATGAAGGGGGATAATATGTGAGATTTTCCAGATGGATGGGATAGTACCTTCTTTTATGGTTCTGTTAATTAGGATTGACATAGGGTAAGCAATTACTTTGGCTGCAATTTGAAGACACTGAGCAGGTAGTAGGTCTGCAGAGGGGCTAGAGGGTTTGAGTTTTTGTAGGAGGGTACAGATGAGGCATGTAGGGACAGGTTGGAATTGGAAAGTGGGTGGAGAGGTAAAGGAGGAGGCAGGTGAATAAGTGGATACAGGAGGTAGTGAGTTAGCAAGAGACTGGATAGCTTCCGTAAAGAATTTGTTGAAGGAGTCAGCAACTTGTTTGGGAGTGTCTTTGGTGATACCAGAAGGAGTGGGTGTCTTGGAGCTGCCTGGATGAAGGAGTGTATCGATCCCTGACCAGAATTTCTTTGGGCTTTGGTGGTTGTTTTGCTGGAGTTGAATGAAGAATTCTTTTTATGTCTAATAGTACAGATGCTTTAGTAAAGTTTCTAAGCTGTTTAAATTTTATATGATCAGATGGGTCCTTAGAAGCATGCCATCTTGACCATAGTTTGTTTCTCAGCAACATTTTGTGCTTAGTTTCTTTTGCAAGCCAAGGTGCAATTTTGGTCCTATTCCTAAGGGTACGGGAAGGGGCATGGAGGTTGAGGATTTCAAAGAATTTAGAACTGAAATAGGCCACTGCTTCCTCGAGTTGAAGGTGTTTTAAGGGTGACCAGTTGCATAGACTTAGTTCCTTTTGGAAATGTTCAGGGTTAAAATGTTTATTGGAGCGAGTGGTTCTGAAAGTTGTAGGTCTGGGTGAATTGGTCTTATGTCGAATTAAATAAGTTAAAGAGTGATCACTCATGTCTTCAGGGAGGATGCCTACTATGTAGTTAGGGGAGGGAGTATTTATAAGGATCCAATCAAGGATGGATTCTTTGTTGGTGGGTTTATGGATGTGAGTGGATGAGGAAACAATTTGAGAAAAGCCATGTAGGTTAATGTGGTTAGAAGGGTTACCAGTATTACAGGTATTCCAGTCAATATTAAAGTCACCTAGGAAAATGGTTTCTTGAGGATAGGTAGTGGACAGCCAGCTGAGGATATTTTCAAGGAGGTTGATGTTATTACCCGGTGGAAGATAAGAGCATAGTATAGATGGACTTACAAGTATTTAGTTGTAGTTTGGCAAAAAGAATTTCAGAGTTGGTGTCTGATGGAAGACAAGTGTTTAATGGTGTAAGTTGGAGCCCTGTTTTATATATTAAGGCTATTCCCCTCCCTTCTTGTTAGGATGATCCACTCTTAAAATACTATATTCTGGAGGGGGGATATCACAGTCCTAGTTCCCTGAGTCACTTGTTTAACTAATGAGGGACTTTTTTCTCTGTTGAGTTCATTCCCTCTTACTTGTCAAAAATATTTTCTTTCTTTTGTTGTACAACCTATTAATATCAGGGTTCCACCAGGGTAGCTTGTTTTTGACCTTTAAGCTGGGTTTATTTCAGTCTGCTACTGCTGTTTCAATGCAATTGTTTATATGGGCATACAGGGCTTTTGTGCATGCCTCTGCATATGTTTCTGTGTTTTCTGGATTTGGGGGAGCTTGGAAAGTAGCTATGCTATCACTTATTGGGGGTAATTTACCTTAGGGACATTCTTAAAGTTTTTGGGGTTAGGTGGGGGGACTAGTTTTACTTTTATTCCAAGGGAGACCACTTTGTGATCTGATCTTACCAGTGAGGACATCCACTGGGCGGGGGTGCAGCACTCTCCCATATTTGTGAGTACCAGATCTAAGACATTTTTTCCTGTAGTGGGAATGCAGCCTAACTGTTCCAGGGCATTTGAATTTACAAAGTCAAGAAATCTTTGGGCATGCATGTTAGTGGTCATGTATACCTCCCAGTTAATGGAAGGATAGCTAAAATCACCTATGAGTATGGTATTGGGCTGGATGGTGAGTGATTCTAGTAACTTCAGGTATGATCTTTGGGTTTCCTGGTTCATGGTGTGGGACCTATAGTTAACAAGAATATGACAATGGATTTTTCTTGTGATTAGTTGGACATGGGGTAGCTCAAGCATGTCATATTGTTTTACCAGCGTTGAGTGTGCTTATCCTTTATGTAGACGGATACACATCTGCCTTTTGCTCTTTCATGTTCAGTGGGTGGTTGGAACATATGTGTCTGTATGTGAGAGTCTAGCCTCCAGTGTCTATGTGTAACTAGATCTCTCACATGCTGTATTTGTCTGTTCATGAATTAAGTGGTTGTCAGTGTACGTAAGGCAATTGTTAAATTGCTTCAGGGTGCCCATGTCCACCAAGCTGGATGCAGAGATAGAAGGAAAGTGCACATGCATGACTGCAGGTTCTAATGTGTACTGGCAAAAAATAGTAGTGGAGGATGTTTGTAACCAGATGAGGGAAGGGTGCTTACTTGGTGTAGTCTGCACCTAACCTATCCAGTAATGCTGCCCAGCACCCAAACCAGATGATCTGTGAGTGGCAATAGTCATGGGTGGTATAATAAGGTAAGGTAAGGCTAAATAGTCCTTACTAAATGTGTAAATAATGCCAGACGCTAAGCCAATTGTTGAAGTCAATAATCTTGTTCATATTGGTACATCATTCTTGATGATGATAGAATGCTGGCAAGGTGAGGTTCATACCTGCCATGGGTATATATTCCGAGAGTTTCATCAAGTCTCTCTTTATGTGTTCTAGGGAGGTACATCTCAAGACATTTACACCCACATGCACTATGACTGTGTCATATGTGTACTTGTGGTGCAGGGACTTGAGTACATGTGTGATGTAGCAAATCCTGGCACCTGATATGCAACTTTCCATGACTCCCTCTTTGTACAGCCTGGTGAGTGATGCATTGTTGTGTCTCATTATACTGGACTGTGTGAATTTCTGCCCTATGAGCATTTGAATTGAGTCAATGCAACTGTTAGATGTATGTTTCATGGTGTGTGCTGCCTGTGTTGCGTGTTTGCGAGGTTGCTAAGGGTACCTGTTTCTTAGCTTACATTTAGGAGGATTTGGAATTTAAGTAGATTACTTTTAAGAGCCACAGACAGCATATATTGGGCTATGCGATGTAAAAAAAAAACATGTATTTAATTATCAGTTGTGATATAGACAAACTTACAGTTATATAAAACTAAACAAACCATATTAGCAAGTTCACATTTACAAACATTATACATCACATTTATTCTTCTATATAATATAATCAGTCCAGCATTACATACATGGTTCAATGTGTGGCTTTTCTTAAACCTCATTCCTTCTCCAAAACATTTTCTGCATGTATTGTTGCCACAATTTCCATTTTTCTATGTAATTTGCTCCTACCCTTTTCTAGAGATCTCATTTCCTGTTCTTTTATCTGTATTACAGTATTCACTACTTCAGGTACAGATGGTTTAGATTTTGATTTCCATTTTCTACTAACTGATATTTTGGCAGCCACCAGAATTAAAATTAACAAGGCCTTACTTTGTCTAGGCAATTCAGATCATGTATCCCAGCTCAAAAAATCATTGTCATAGTTGCATTCATTTTCTTGTCCGGTATTCCTGACAGAGTACTCTGTAGGGAATTTTTAAAGTCTGCCAACTCATTACATTCTGAAAACATATGCTCCCAGGTACCTCTTTCTTCCCCATCACACCTTCAGCATTTGCCATCTACTTGAGGAAAAATTCTTTGGAGTCTGATTGGAGTATAAAAATACCTATGCAACCACTTCCAAGAAAAAATCCTAAATCTTTTAGACTTTGTTGCATATTTGGGAGACATACATATGCCCTCTCGTTGTTTCTTTGTGAAATGCTTATCTAATCTTTCTTTCCCATCTTTTCTGACCACCTCTGATTGATTCCTATAACTATCATTAAATATTTTATATGCCTAATTATTCTTTTTAACAGCAGCTTTTGTTCTAGATTCAATTAAAAACAAAACCAGTGCAGATCTATCACTCAGGATTCCCATATCCCTTTCTTTTTGCCTATGCTGTGATAGCAATCCCTGATAAGGAATGCAGTCTCTAGCCTGCAGTCCAAATGTCTTATTGGCATCTTCACATTCTATTATATTTCCACCTCTAAGTATTTATTCCCGATGCCCTGGCTCCTTTACCAGCTTCCTCCAATAAATTCCAGCCCCTCTGTTGCCTATTCTCTGAACCCTAATTGCAATCATCCCTATCAGCAGAGGCTTGTTTCTCCAAACCCATGTTAGCTAACTTCTTAGTATACTTTCTGCTACTTTATGAATATAATATTCTATATGACTGTTGTTATTCTCCTTAAGGATCTGCATCTAGAATCCCACTCTTCCTTTTTTCTTGAATTACCCCCATCCCATTTCATCATCTTCCTTTTCCACTTGGAATTGAACCTTTTAGCTTCTGTTATGTATAACAGCCTTAATTGTGTACCTGTAAAATATCCCTTCAGATTAGGAAATTCTAAACCACTTTATTCTATTGGAAGGATCAACTTATCCCACTTGAATCTTGCATTGTTCCCAAGTAAAATCATTCAAGTCTTTATAAATTATTATCCACAACTTCTCCCCTTGTTGATAAAAATATGCCTGACTTGTGTATAAAATTAGAGGGACTAAAAACATATTTACTGCTTCTCTCTTGCTGTCCATATCCATAGACAAGAGCTTCCAGTTTCTCCGTTTCTTGCATTATCTTTTGTTTAGTTTCTTCCCACATAACCGTAGCTACCATAACATAATCCATTTTAGCCCATACTCCTAAATACTTCATTTTATTATGTCCCAATGAATATGGATATTGCTGAACCAATTCATGAGTGAGTACATAACTTACAGTTATAGCGTTTGTTTGATCTTCTTTAATTTTATATCCTGAAAAATATGGAACTGTCTCAGAATGTTCCACAGCACCGAGATATACTTTACTGGTTTTATCAGGTACAAAATAATATCATCTGCAAATAATCCATAATTTCTTGATTACCATGTCAATTATATTCTTGAATTTTTGAGCCCATATTTTCATTGCCAGTGGTTCTAAATATAATGAAAATAACAAAGGGAAAGCGGGCACCCCTGCCTAGTTCCAGTGCTCAGACAACATATCAGGAGAAGCCCTCCAGCTTTGATTTTGGCCACAGATCCCTCATATATCCTCATATTTAACCTTATTATTGTATCAGGGAATGCAAATACTTCCACTGCCATACTCCTATAATAATGCTTTCTCTGCATCAGGTCCCACCAACAGCAGTAGTATTTTCTTATATCCTGCTTCCCTTGGTATCATCATTGTTCTATTTATGTTGTCAAATGTTTGCCTCTCCTCCACAAAACCACACTGATCCATATATATTTTGGTAAAACCTTTGCCATTCTTTTAGCCATTATGAACATAAACCCTTTATAATCATTGTTTAAAATTAATATGTGCCTATATGAGACTGCATCTGAATGGTCTTTACCGTCTTTAGATATTACAGCCACGATTTTTTCCCAGGACATTGGTGCTTCCTTTCTTTTAAAATACTGTTAAACAAAACTCCCAGATCTTTTTAATTTTCTTCCCTCCTAGCTTCCAAATTTCCACCAGAATACGATCTATTTCTGGAGACTTTCCTGCAGATGTTATATGTCACCATCTTTATCTCCTCTCCTACTTAATTGTTGAGCCTCATCTACCTCTAACCTTGGCATATTTGCCTTCCATAAATACTTGTATTTGTGCTTTATCTTGATTTTCCCATTTTTCTGCTTTATACAAGTTTTCATAAAATTTTCCAAATATCTCTAACAGCTTTGTAGGATCTCTAGTTATTTTTCTTGCTGTAGGCTCCTTAAGCTGTAGGCTCCTTAAGTTTGGCAACAGCCCTTTCTGTTTTATGTTGCCTAAGTCATGCAAAATGTTTTTTTTTTGCTCTGGAGTTATTATCAAGAACACTTGATGAACCACAATCTTTCTAAACTCATACATATTATCCAGGTACTCCCTTATACACTTGAGACCATTCACTTTCCAAGATGATATCAAAGCTGTTGCCATTATGATAAGAAATCATTATTCCTACCTATTATATATGAAACTTTTTTAATTATGCAGCTTTTTAAAATTTCAATTTCTAGCTTGTCTGATACATGCACCCACTAATGTTTTACAGATTGATCCTTTATACAGTTGTTTCCTATCATTTCCATTTGAACCTGTGTCACATTTTGCAAGATTTTTTTGTTCAGTAAAAACCCTCAAAAATACCCCTCTCAAATCACCCACAACAGAACCTGTTAATACAAATACACAAAACTATGTACATCTAAAAATGATGAAGTTTAACCAGTCTAATAGGAACAATTGTCCCAAGTAGACAGCTGCAAACACAGGCCTTATATAACTTAAAGATGAGGTTATCCATGCTCAGATGCATGTTACCGCCTCAGTTCCTATTTACACTAATTGGTGCTTTTAATCTTTATTCCAATTCCAAATGTGAGAAACAACCAGCATGTTTTCAGAAAACATTAACCTTTACCTTAAAAAGAGTGCTTTAATCAGCTTGTCTCATTGGAAACATAAGAAAAAATGTAGCACTTAGCTGCAGGTGTCTAAAGACAAGCTGAAACATTTATTGCTGAAGGAAAACTTTTTATTACATTCAATGTTCTCTTATGTATTTGTTTCCACTTAAAACTTGTTATTAGATTAAGTCAATGGCCTTAATCCAGACATTCACCTATGCAAAAGTAAGAGAAAATATATCAGGTCTGTATATATTATGATATACGTACTTTTGCACTACAACCCCTACCTCAACAATGCAGGATTACAGCCTATTAACTTAAACATGCTTTTGTTTAGCCTTTTTTTCTCTTTTGCATTATAATGTCTACTCTTCTTTATACTAAAAAAGAAGAAAGAAAGAAAAACGGCAGCTGTTTACTTTAGTATCTTTATCACAGAACAATAACTAAGATGCTTTACTATAAAACATGGAATTTCTATCATGAAATGTTTTATGTAAATACTGTTAAAGACAGAAATTGTTTACTAACAGTTTCCTTTTCCTTCCTCTTCCCTTCCCCTAGGTATCCTTCCAAACAGTAATGACATGAAGTGAGGCAGGCAAATGCCTTTCAGTTTCCCTCAAGTTTAATTAAGTCAACTGGTCAAATATTTCCACTTTTTCTTATGTGACCAATTGTAGTATCCTGGAGTGTGACTTTTTATTACACTGTAAACTGTTTTTGTAACTGGAGCTTTTCTCCTCAGGTCTCCATTGAAAATGGGCTTGTAGTCCAGCTGGACAAAAATGTCAATAAATGTCAATAAATAAAAATAAATAAATAACTATATTTCACAGATGCAACTGGTGCTTTGTAATCTCACATTTATTCTCTAATTTCTATGTTGCTTGTGTTCTTGCTCATCTCCATCTCCCAGCTTCAGACTATGGTTCAATTCTAACGTACTACCAGTTCTTCTAGTCAACTCCTATGCTTTTCACTGTCAAGCACTTTCTGTTGGAACACTGGAAGAGGTTTCACTGGCAAAGTTTCTCCATGCGCTTTTTTATCAGAAGAATGAGAAGCATAGTCCCCCTTCTGTTTGATTACTTACTTTCTGTTGGACAAACCTTTGTATTTTTTCCCTAGCCTGTTTTGCATCAAAAATGACCGATACTCCAGGAAAAAATATTCTGAAGGCAGCTGGATACAGCAGCTTGAATCTCACGCATACCTGTCAACATTCCCTGCTTGCTGGAATAAATTTCTCTTCTGCTTGGTGTACAGTGAATAATCATTTTCTACAAACTCTCTTCCTTCTCCAAATTTAATGCTTTGCCCTTTTGCCATAGTTATGTCTGGATCAACTGTTTCTACTTGCAGAATTGCATCCTTACTAGTACAGGTCTTGGTTGCTTTTTCATGGCCGGCTTTGGAGCATACACATGATGTACCCTTTTCTATTAACAGACCTTCCTGTGGAATACCAGTCCCATTGCTTATTCATGCATTCTAAAATTAATATAGTCTGTTCCTCCTAATTTCTCTGGTACAGCAAAAAATCTCAGG
Source organism: Protopterus annectens (assembly GCF_019279795.1). Taxonomy (NCBI): domain Eukaryota; kingdom Metazoa; phylum Chordata; order Ceratodontiformes; family Protopteridae; genus Protopterus; species Protopterus annectens. The sequence goes on from NC_056726.1 coordinate 1,408,761,655, forward strand.
GTTTCCCTACATGCTCTGTCCTCTAATTTTACTATTTTTGAAACATCTCTTGAGCAGTCTCATACTCAGCCAGGCTCTTCTTCATTTTGACCTTTCATTTGTGCAGTTTCATAAGCTCATCTCCACATATATATAAAGCTTCTTCATTTTGTTTCCAGCCTTTTATTTGAGTTGATTTATTCCTTCAATGTTTCATTTATTTTAATCAGCTCTGAGCACATCTGACTTATTTCTTCCTTTAGATTACTGGAATCCTTGTTTTGCATCAGACCGGGAGCTTGAACTGTTTATTGCTGAACAGCTGCAGAATTCTTCCCAGTCAGTGTTTTCTGTTCACCTTTACTAATTTATTTTCTTTCAGACTCTCTTAGTTTATTCTTTGTTGGCATCCAGGCATTGTACTTATTAGCCAGCAACTGAATTTAGTAAATGTGACAGATCTCCTTGCACTTGTCTTTCAATTTCTTTTTTTCACACTGGGAGAGCTGAAGTTCACCTGTTAAACAGTGTTCAGCCATCTTTGGTCTATGTGATTGATCTAAGTTGTGTGTGATTGTTTTAGTGTGGTGTTGCGTGATACAACATGCTTACTATTTGTAGTGGCTTCATGTGAGAGATTTGCCTCCAATAATATTATATAACTACATCTCTCTCACACTGTCAGTTTGATAAAGTGGTAGGTATTGCCAGTAAACATGAGACAATCGTAAGGATGCCAATTTCACCCAAGCTGGCTACATAGACAGTTGGAAAGTGAAAATCCATGGTTCCAGATGCTTACTAATTTGAGATAAAGGGAAATAGTACCTATGAGGTTTGAAGCTGATACTGGAAATGGTATCTGTCTAAAAGAACAGTCTATGCCTGCACACAAAGAACAATATGCCTTAACATATTCTTCAGCAGCTACTGAGGGAAGTGGTTTGTTTTTGAGTTAAGGTATTGATTTGGGATATACTTGCAAATGTGGATACAGAAAATTGGATTTGAGCACCAACACTCAAGCAACAAACTCAACAAATAACCAAGCAACACTCTCTAAAGCCAAAAACACAGCATCTATGGGACTGGACAACATCCCAGGCTGCGTTTTACACGAACTTCAGAACGAACTGGCTCCCCACCTAAGCTCCATGTTCAATCATAGCCTCAAGTCAGGCTTTGTGCCCATTGAATGGCACACAGCAACAGTTATCCCACTCCACAAAGGGGGAGCTACCACTGATCCTTGGAACTATCGCCCTATTAGACTGATGAGCCTGGTCTGCAAGGCAATGGAACGTATCATCATGGAATTCATAAACAAAGACATTGGTAACCTCCAAACTCTGGACTCCACCCAGTTTGGGTTTGTGAAAGGCAGATCATGCCTCCTGAACCTGGTTGACTTCTTTGAGGCAGTCACCAAAGGTGTAGACGAGGGTAAGGTGGTTCACACAACCTATCTTGACCTCGCCAAGGCTTTCAACACCATCCCCCATTCTGGAATTATAGCTAAATTCACTAAACTAGGTATAAATCTCTATGTCACAAGATGGGTTGCCAAATGGCTCACTGACAGAACCCACACTGTAAAAGTTGCAGACTCCAAATCTGACTTCAAACAGTGATGCGTGGAGTACCACAGGGATCAGTCCTGGGACCTGTCCTGTTTGTTATCTTCTTCTCTGAAGTACAGGCTTACACAGAAGGCCTCTGGCTAATGAAGTTCGCACATGACTGCAAACTAGGAGCTATAGCCGAGTCCCCAAATGATGTGGACATCCTACAGAAGGGCCTCACTGAGACAGATGCCTGGTGTCAGAGCCATGGCCTCAAGCTCATTACCAGAAAGTGCATTGTTATCCCCTTTGATAAAAACTCTGTACCCATGAACTACCACATAGGCGGCAGTTTTCTTAACACTGAATGTGTGATAAGAGACCTTGGGACCCAGGTGGACAGTAGTCTCTCCTTTGATAAACACATTGCCACAGTAGTCAGGAAATCCTTCTACATGGCACACCTCATCACAAAAGGGTTCTCATCCAGGAAAAAAGAGGTCATTGTTCCTCTCTACTAGACACTCATTAGACCCATTATAGAGTACAACTCCCCTTTTGGAATGTACCTCACAAAACATCTGCAGCAGCTGGAAAGGCCACAGAAGTAGCTCACAAAGAGGATTACTGGCCTCAATCAGTGATCTCTGCTTAACATGTAAAGCTATCTCAAACTCAGAGCTGTTGGACATGCTACACCTAAAGAAATCCCAATCCCTCCAAGCTATACGCTTGAGGGACCTAAACCTTGTCACCACAATAAACAGGACTTGCTGGAGGGATAGATTCCTGTCCCAGAGACTTCCCATACTCTGGAACAAGCTAACCATCTATGTCAAGCAAAGTTCCTCATTAACACTCTTCAAGAAAAAATCTTGATGAGTGGATTGGAAATAGGAAATACACCCTGAGGATCACTTCTGTGGCTCTGCTCGACAGGGGCACAGGAAATTAACTTTCTTGGGTTGGCGTAAGCCAGGGAACTTTGTTGGCTAGGCTTACTTAGGTCCTTGGGCCAATAGCCTAGTACCTACCTATGAACCTGTGAACCTGTGAACACAAGATAAGTAGTTAAAAATGTTTCTAGACTGAGTATGAGATCAGCTTTAGATGTGCAATGTTGCACCACTGCTTAACTCTACATTTTATACAGCTAAAACTAGGAGGGGGAGTTAATTAACTTTCCTAACAGAAAATTTGAAAATGAAAATATCTGTATCTGTTGAGTACGGCACTGCATAGCACTACAGCCATCCACTATTAAGCTGAGTAAAACAGTGAAAAAACAAGAAGAAAGTAATTCAAACTCTAGTCAATAAGGTGTACTCTTCAAAACCAGCAGCAAATTATTCCCTGCCACTGAAGAATCACTGCTGCTCTCAGCAAGGTTACATCTAGACTAGAACACCAACCAAAAACAGTACTTTAATGTATGATTATGTTGTAAAAGTAGGAAAATAAAATGGTAAGTCACAGCGAACACATTTTTACTTATTAGGCGGAGATGTTATACAATGAATTAACAAAGGAAAAAATTCAGTGTAACAAAATATAGCATCTATTAGCTACACACACAACCAGGCAAATATGGGATAGGGAGCTTACATGTTTCACACATTAAACTAACATTGTAAACAATAGTAACAGAGTACTTATATTTTCTATATTTGCCATGGATTGCACAAATGAGGTGCCTGTTGATGCCTGTTATCACACAATGGATAAGACACAACCGACCTGATTCTGGAAACAATTCCTTACCATCTTTCACTGAAATTCTTCAAGGTGATACACTATTGCTGGAGAAGGAGGGGGCAGTGCTCCTTTTACAGCACTAAGGTGATATGAGGAGGAGTCAAAAATATTTCTCTACCTTTGTCATAAGGATTACAGGTGGTGGTTCTAGTAGGAGGGCTGTCAAGGGCCTCAGTATAAGACTGAAGTATGGAATCATTTATCTCAGGCTGTTACCCATGCAACTGGCATCTCACACATGGGGCAACAGTGTTGTTACTATTACAGTGACATGATGGGAGGATAATGTAAGACATTAGGTACCACGTTTGTAAAGTTAATCTAAGATCCCAGCTAAACTTTTGAAATGGCATTGCATATTATCTACAAATATTACACAGCGCTCCTTTCACATCTATAGCACTGAAGACATAGAAGGGAATAGGCAACTGCACAATAGAAGACTGGACGACCTAAGAGTGCACTGGGGTGAGTTGACTTGCTTCAGACTATGTTGCTTTTACTATTGGCAGTAGTAGGGATTCATTCAAAAAATGTTTACCTCTCATACACTAGTGTCAATTCTGTCTTGGCTGCCATAGCTCAAAAGTTGCATTATGACTGTTTAATGTTATTAATGTGTTTTTTATGCATTTTGTCATATATGTGGGCTAGTTGGTCAGAATATTGAAGTAGTGATCCAACATTGTGAGGATGCCCGTGGACTGAATTTGTCCTACCCCCAAGTGGTACCCTACCACCCTCTCAAACTCAGGAACCCCACACAGCCTTCCTGAAGACACTGGAGGGTATAAATGTATCCTCAAAACCACATGGGTGACTGTGTTAACTACTCATAATATATATGGGGAACATTACTCAAAGCCCCTCTTTCTTCCACAGTTCCTGTCCTGGAGTTTCAAATGATGCCATGGAACAGCAGTCACACTCCGTAGAGAGAAGAGAAAATATAGATGTCTCAATTGTCACAAACATGGGACAAAATGCCCTCATTGGTGAGATCTGATCATAAACTAATCTCACTGGAAATCCACATCCCCACCCCACCCAAAAAGAAAAAGACTATAGTGAAGAACTTCTAAACTTCACTCACACTACACAAGACTGACAAATGCCTTCTATGAACACCTCCAGACTGGCATGGATCAGGCAATCCCCAAATAAAACCAAGACTTCTTTCCCAAGGGCAAAGGCTGGTGGACCCCAGCCATTAACAAACTTTACAATAAAGAGGAGAAAGCTATTACATGATAGAACAAATCCATAAAATCAACTAAGGCCAATTTTGAGAGAAAATTGCATGATCAAAGGACAATCATAAGGTTCAGCTATGTTAGGAACCTGGGTGGAAACTCCCAGATATGCTCAGAATTAGTCCAATGATACAAAAAAATCACACTGAACCCATTTGCCAACATAACATACTGGCAGACAGGTTCTCAAACGTGTAGCCTCCCGGACATCCAAATAATGGGACCGGATGGTGTCCCCAGCTGTGTGCTACACGAAAATGATGGAATTATTAAACCCGGCACATAAGGCAGCCGTTTCTCAGCCAACAGTCACCAAGGCCATTGATGAGGAAAGGCAGTCCATACAGCCTACCTTGACCTTGCAAAGGCTTCGACAACAATAACCTCGGTATTGTAGTAAAAAAGAAAACTTTAAATAAAAAATGTAAACCCATCACAAGATGGGAGGACAGAACCCACAGGGGTTAGAGTTGCTGGCGTATGTCTGACTCCAACCTAAGACCCAGCTACCATATAGGTGGCAATCCACTAAGCACAGAAGAGGTTATCAGGGACCTGGGGACCCAGGTGACAGTCCCTGCTCTTCACTTATCAGACCAATGATGACAAGTACAATGCCCCCTAAATGGATGTCGACATCTGCACATCTGCAGCAATTGGAGAGACCTCACCCAAAGGAAAAGGAACTCCAAACTCTCATAAAAAATCAGAGATTAGCTGACCAGAGCCTCTATTGCTCTATTCAGCGCTCATACCCGTCGTGCCTGTGCCCTGACACACACAGACATATGCCAACCGGAATTATGGACAATGCTCCACCTCAAAAATCCAAATCCACAAACCACTAGACCTTAGCACTTAAACCTTAGAAACGAATATAAGTAAATAGGCTGGACTGGAGGGATAGATTTATCACTAGAGACTGTATGCTGTGGAGGAATAGACCTCCCTGTGAAGTGGGAGCACCTCCAGAAACTCTGTGGATGAGAAATCTCTGTGGATGGGAGATCGGTAGGTTTTACCCAGGAATCATCTCTGTGTCACTGCTGGACAGAGGCACAACAAACAAGGGCACACAATTTTTTTTTCATATAATAAATTTAAGCCACAAAATTTTGGGCTAGGCTTATAAATGCCTTAGGGCAGATAGCCTAGTATAAACCTATGAACCTATGAACCTATGGTGTAATCATGAAATATTTTAAATTTCTTTTTCTGTCACATTATGACAGCATACAACATTAGAGAGGAAAATATATATGATCAACATTTTGGTTGGGTGGACATCTTTGTAAATATAGTTGTTTCCTTTGCTTATAACCTGTGACTGAAACTTTTTGTCTGAGCAGCATGGTTTCTTTATATATGTAAATTTGACTAAGACATCATTATTGCATCACGGACTACAGACACCTGCTGGTTTTCCTAAGGAGCTCTTCATGTTAATTCTCTGTTTGTCAGAATACAGTTGCTATTGGTTCAGGTCCCCCCTCTCAGCTGTATGTACTAACAGCCTTGTTAAACTGGTTTTGGACCTTCAAGTATATTATGTTTAAATGCATCATACTCATAATATTTATCAGCTTCACTTTTATTGTATTTGTACTTCTGTCTCCTCCACCCTCTTTTGTTGTATCCTTTATCTTACATATTTATTTTGTTTATCATTTTGTTTTTCTCCATTTATTTTACTGTCATATGCAGCAGCATCATGACTTGTACCCATCCCTCTGACAAGGCCTGTTACTCCCCTCACAGGTGGTAGCTGCAGCAGCAGCACCACCACCAGATGCACCCATCACATCTGGGCCTCAGGGTACCACAGTCACTTCCGCACTTCCTGACTTACCTGCATCACCTGCATCAGGTAACCCTGCACCTGATGCTGGTGCAATAGTACCCTCTAGTAGCAGTGCCTCTTGCAGCAGGCAGATATTGTGAGGAAGATTATTGACAAGAGGTTGGATGCCCAACTTGACTAGATGGAGAGCCTCCTCTGGGGACTCAGAGTCACATCCCTGTTCAGCACTGTTTCCACCATCCGAAACAGGACCCAGTGGTGATGGTACCCATGGTGGTGAGTAATCTCCCACTGGGTCTCAGCCGGCAGTAACTGCAGCTTCTGACGCCCTATCCTATCCCCAAAGCTGGTGTTTCCTTACTTTTTGTGTCCATGTCCACCCCAGATGGTTGTTCAGTCCTCCCCTCACCATTGCCTTCCCTCTGTCCGTCTGATGTCTCCTTTAGCACTATGTTCCTCCTTCCTAATTGTGCTACCACACCCCCTGTCAGTTGTGTCTCTCTTCTGCTGCTGCCAAATCTAATCCTCTCACTTTTCTTTTACTTTCTTTCCCAACTTTCCTTCTTTTTATGCATGAAAATTGGCACATGACCCACAAAAAATGTTCACCATCTTCACCGCCTCCATACTGGTCATTCCTTAGATACTCATCTTCTGCTGTACTCTGCCTGTTTCCCCATTTTCATCTCTTTCCTATACCCCTATTTCCAGCCTTTAATCTGCTAAAAAATAGAAAAACACACCTCAATATGCATGTGAATGGCTTCTAAATTAGTTATAATTCATGACTGCATGGTATGTGATTGGTCATGAAGAACACAGTCAATGAGTATCTACAACCAATGAGGACAGGCACTGGTCACTGCATAGCAATGATTAACTTATAGCTAGTTAATATATATATATATATATATATATATATATATATATATATTGGCCGCATCTGCCAGCAGGCATGCAAATGAGCCAAACAACGTTGTGGGGTAGTCTGCATAATCAATAGTGAATAAATCTGACACTTTTTACTGTAACTGCTTCTATAACTCAATCCACAAATGAAATGCTTTGTACAGTGTAATTGTGGAGCATTGAGGTTTCAAGCTCTCTCATGGTTGAATGCCTTTTCTTTTTTTAATCTTTCATTCTACAAGTCTTTAAGAATCCGCTACAGTGTGCTGCACTGACACCTTTAGTGTGACTGCTTCTATTGCTAAGCCTGCAACTAAAGTGCTTTGTATAGTCTAATGTCAGAGTGTTGAGGGTTCAAGTTCCATAAGGGATAAATGTATTATACACACACACACACACACACACACACACATATATATATATATATATATATATATATATATATATATATATAGACATATATATATGTGTGTGTGTGTGTGTGTGTATGTGTGTGTGTGTATAAAACCTTCAAGGACTCCTTTTTTGAATGCTTTTCTGTCTTTTATTTTGCAAGTGTGTAACAATCACCTACTGTGTGCTTCACTGACAGCTTTAGTGGGCTGCTTTTATAGCTCCACCTGTAAATAAACAGCTTTATACAGGATAATTGAGGAGGATTGTGGACTCAAGACCCCTCAGGGTTGTATACAGACACATCATTGTTACAGCAGGAAGCTTTTTATGACATTTTCATTATAGTTCAGGTAGAGTGGTCAGGCTCTGCTTATGTCATAACTGCTTTTAGCTGATACATCTTGGTACTTTTCTGTACCCCACCCATCATGTGACTTTTCTCCATTTTTATTTGCAGTTACTTCAGACTGACATCTGTATATTTTATACCCCTTTATCAATTGTCTTCGACGTCATGATTGTGTCACCACCTCCCTTCGCAGTCTTATCTATGTAATAGGCTTGTTTGGATTCAAGTTGAGTCACCAAACATAATTTTGGTAAAAGGAAACAAATCTAAAACTATTCACTGAAACTACCTTTGGTGAACATTGTATGTTTTTATTTTGTACTCCTCATGTAGGGAGTTATCCCCAACTCCCCCAGACTTATATATTCCAACTACAACGTTGCACAACAGTGAGAACATGGCAAACACCACTGTCAGCGAAAGTATTTTTAGTGAACAGAACTCGTTTTGCATTCTCACAAACTACCTATGTGATATGCTCCTAGTCTGGGTTTGTTTATGGGGCCCTACTACTTCCTCTAACCTCATATCTTAATCATACTTACCATATCACCTTTCACCAGTACCTTCTCTGCATAATAAATGTATCCTTGGGTTAAAAGGTTGATCAGCATACAAGCCTCGTGACCATGTAGGGAAGGTCACAAACCTTTCTTTCTTTTGCTGCAACTGTGCATGTGAGTTTGCGCTGAGTATCCTCGAGGCTTGTACTTGATCGATGAGAACTACTGCTGCTCATACGTCCCTGTGGTTGTACCAGAGTCCTACATGATCTAATCTTCCCACAGGTCCCTGTTGCAGCTACATTGAGAATCTTTCTTGAGCTGCTCATGATTCCCACCTGCCTGGGTGCATTCATTGTTAATGAGCATCGGGATCTGAGGTGTATACACAGTAAACTGAGTAGATTTGATTGGAATTGCAGATGCAATGTTTCTGAATCCCCAGTATGAAAAGAAATTAATTTAGTATCAAATATAAAATATTCATTTTGTTCTGCACAGTGATATCTTGATAATGATACAGGAACACTGTGCTCTAACTTTCTTTTAAAGTAGTTTTAGACTGCTTTGTTTCGTCCGTTCACTTATCAGTTTGGGCAAGACTAGACTGGATAAATCTTGTGTGTAGATTTAAGTAACCACAAAACAAGTGTTATTTCCTAGGGTGTATGTTTCTTCTTAAGGACTGAAGTTGTTTTTCTGTCCATACTTAATGAGGTTTTAATTACATTTCTCCTAAAGATGACTGTCTTAGATTTGTATAACCAGGAAAATGACCACCCAGTCTCCGACGTTTCTTTATTGAGTAAAGTCATTGAGAAACTGGTTAATGCACAGCTATATTCTTATCTGACCTCTTATAGCCTCGTTGATTTTTTAAGTCCAGTTTTAGAACTATAAACAACACCTGAGTCTTTGATTTTCCAGGTAGTTATCAACCTCTTGTATGCATGGTTCTGCAGAGTTAGATTTTGTCATTGTATATATGAACAGAGTACACCCTTTCACCCAGGGATATTATTAAATTAAAAAAAGAAAAAGGCATGCAATGATGTTGATGAATCATTCATTTCATTCATTTCTTGACACCTTCTTGGATGTCATCCTTGATTGGATATACAATAACAAGTTTAGGTTGTTAGGCTAAAGTCATCAAAAGCTGAAGCAATGTTGGTACATGCAAACTGTTAGGCACTGACATAATCCTTAATTATTCCCATTTGAAAGTGTTGTGTTTTTTATAGGGCCCACCATCTGAAGGCTGTTTCTAAACAATGCACTCATGTATCCATAATCAACAACAACTCACATTATCCTTAAAACACTGCAAACCAAACATACAAATCAGACAATGGGCTAGACTCAGTAAAAAAAAACAGTTACCTCGCAGCATAACAGTCAAATAGTTCACATGAAGTCGTACAATGTGGCCTGATGTTGGTTAACTATGCAGTAGGGTTGACAGTGCATGACAGGGTTTGAACAAATAAGCGATTAGCTGATGAAAATGCAAGTCGTATAATGACCTAGAAAGCACTGTGGCAGTCACGTGACCTCACGAACCCGGTAGCATGCATGCAGTGTTCCCATGACAATACATATTTGCATGCGATGAGTAAGCTGATAGCTTCACACTCCCTGCTAGTTTTATATTATTAATAGGAAGGAAATAGGTGTATAGGATAGGCATAAAGTGAAACAGCAAGCAGAGAAACACAGAGAAGGCAAAACGGAAAGAAAAAGTAGTAGTGGCCTGGGGAAGCACTGGTATATATATTTTTTGTTAGACAGGTACTTGATATTATATATTTTCAAGAATGGCAGGGGTAGAAGGTAGTAAGGTAATGGCAAAGGCAAGAAGGGGCTATATGGATGGTAGCAAGGGCAGACAAAAAAGCATAAGAGACAAAGATCAACAGGGGGTGCTGATACAAACAGGGGGGCACAAGGGAGAGACAGACAGATAGAGGGAAGACAGTTGGTGGTGGGGAGGAATGGGCAGTGAGCAGGAGGGGTGGAGTTGACACACAAGGACATGATGATGGGGGATGTGACAAGATATCATCTGACTGAAACACTGTACAGTGCTGCACCCAGCCTGAGTTCTGTCACCTCAAAGACTGACTTCATGGTTAGGTCCCTTCTCTGACAGCCTTCTGATTAGGGCAAGGCAGCTGTGTGAATGTCTGTATCGAATAACGATGCATTTGAGACTGTTAGTATAAGTGTCCACTAAGAACTTCACTAGAAATTCCATCTTCATCTGGTTGACATATTGGGACATGTCAGTGATGCACCCTCAGGGAATCTGCACCTTCCACCACTGACAAACCAAAAGAGGTTACCATAAACCCTCAAGGTCACTCCCAATGGGATGACCAACATAATTTTGCAAATATGCTTTCCTGGAGACTTTTGGAGTCCCAAGAGCTGATAACAAGGCAGGTGCATGTTATAGTGGTCTCTGCCACACTGCATTGGCTGCCACTGCTTAAAATGTGAATATAATGGAGAAATGATGACAAAACAAAACAACAAAGAGCAAATTAACAAACATAAGTCAGTGATAAAAAGAGACTGAAACACACAAGCAAAAACAGTTATCAGTGATGTGTGCTACACTGAGTGGCAGTAGAGTTTCTGTAGCTGCAAAATGCTTTTAAGAATCTGATGGCAAATAAAACACAATACAGGGGCCAGACAAAAGTGTACTACAATAATATATGGGCCATAAGGATCAAGATTAAATGCCAGCTGTCCAGTCCCTCCCATGTCTAAGGCATGTAAACAATGCACAGATTGCAAACAGTGTGACCACAAGGGGCAGTGGTGTTGGGCTGAACAACCACATCAGCCTGAAGTGGCCAGACCGCAGATGCTTACTATCAGTTGTCAGATACTGCTCAGTGTGGCACAGGGGAGATCATGCCATGTAGACATCCCTACAGATATCCAAAAGTAGAGGTGATCTGTGTCTCACCTACCCTGCCCTACTAGAGATGCTCCATATCCGTAAGTCTAACTCCTTGTGCATTACCTACTCAAAAGGCCTAAATCTAATATGCAACATCAACAAAACCTGCCAGAGAAACAGGTTTGTCTCTCAGAGGTAGCCCTGTCTCTGGAATAGGCTGCCCCATACATGTAAAACAGAGTGCCTCACTGACCCTCTTCAAGCACAACCTTGATGAGTGGATGGGAAACCACAAATTTGTCCAATGGCTTCCACCTTTGTCCCTTACTGGGTGACAGGTGCTGACTGAGGTTTCTTTTTTGGGGATAAAATCTTGGCTAGGCTTGTAAGGGCCTCAAGGCCATTAGCCTAGTAACCTCCTATGATCCTATATACAGGAGTCTGAAACTTGGTGATATTAATGTAGCATTATATATCAACAAATATGAGGCATACTCCAACAGCCTGTCAGATGCATGCTTCTGGTATGTGAAGTGTAACTGACATAGTTAGGGAGTTGGAATGGCCACTGTAAGAGGACAGCAAGACAGACTGTTCCAGGCACAATGTACTAACTGCAGAGGTATGGCCACAGACATGGCCCATAATGGTAACAACCAGTGAGGTCTAGGATGGTGGTGGAACACCCAGTCTCAGCCTGGTCTGCATCACCAAGTCACTGCTGGTAATCCCTGGTGGAAGGACGGGCAGCAGAAAATTTCAAATGGCACTGAGAATGCATGTTACATTTAATGCAAAGCTGTAAGCAATGGTTAGAATAATTAGCAGTAATGCAAATATGGATACGGAAGCATTTATCTAACAACTGTACAGCTACAACAGTGGCATATACATAACCTGATGTCTAGACAGTCTTGATTGTTTGCTACCTGTGATGGATCATGATTATCTTCTATTTCACTAGGTTCTGAAAAACACAAATAAAAAATACATATCCTTGAAACCCAAGACCAGCATATAGCTGACCAAGAATCCTTACCTATGTGCAAGCAACCACCAGTCACTATTATTTATTTTAAAACTCTATCTTCCATACTTTAACCTCCTTTTCCCACTGGTTAAGATAGATATAGCAGGGCCTCTATAAGTTGCTGTATTGATGGCAGCATTGCTCACCAGAGCAGGTATTGCCTGTGGCATCACTAATTGCCATGATAAGGCAGTGACAGGTATCCACTTTTTACTTGAGGTCCACATAGAAGTTTTCCCGCTGGGTCTATCAGTGTCCTCTGAGCAGGAAGTATAGTAAGATTGTAGTTTCAAATCTTCAGCATGTGGGAGCCTTACCAGAGTCAGCCCCTTCATAAGCCATGGGCACATCACAAGTTTCTATCTAGTGATAAATGATAGCAGATTTGCATCAATGCCTATTGCTGGTGCCATGTGACAGGTATCGATGGGCAATAAGGCAGCAAAACTAAACCCTTGATGACCTCACCGTATGAGCTTCATAAAAATCGCATTACTGTCCAGGGTTGTGATCATGCCAGTTAAGAAACCCATTGCCACACAGAGGTCACAGACCTGGCTACACATGCACATACCACTTTGCAGTGCATGTGCATGGATAGTTGGTATGTCTTATTGCACAGTCCAGGGCTAGAACCAACTGTGTTAAATGTGTGATTCTGAGACATTGAAATGAACTTGCTTTATTAGCCTAATTGCCACACTACAAGTCTCAGAACTGATATATAAAATCTGCCATGACTACAGGGACTAGTAGCAAATAGAGAGAGTGGCCTGATAACTGTAGCAATTGTTTGTTGTGAGGGGAGGAGGGATGCTCCACAGCTTCCTGCTGGCACAGGAGTTGAGAGCATAGCAAGGACTGTGACAATGGATGAAATGAGAGAGTTCAGGTACAGGAAACAGTAGCCCAGCACAGTATTCTCTGTTGGTTAGTATCAGGTGCATTATGACTCCTTGTATGTGGATTAGACAGAATGGACTGTGTTGATATGCACAATGTCTGCATCTGTGGATCAGATATATGGACAAGGTGAGGTAAGGATGGTATACTGGATAACAAGAGTTCTTACCTGCTAGCGCTACTCAGGGAGAAATTTTGTCTCCTACTCATGTACTTGCATTGGACAGTAGAACCTTCTCAGAGCCTGGGGACAGTGGACAGGAACAATAAGCATGAGGCCATTATCAACATGATTCTTGGTTATTGTGTGTAATGGGTGTCACAATGGGCATTACACAATGGATGTGCAGGGTAGTCATTGAAGCATAGACAGATGCCACCACTGACAAATCTGAGCTAATGAGTATACTATTCAACCTGTGACTAATTTTCATGAGGCTATCATCTGCATTATTGCTACATTTGATAGGTACCTTACTGCTTTACTGCCATCAAAGAAGGGTCTGCTTCTACACACCAGGGCTAACGCCATTCCTGTGTCTGTTGTGCATTTGTCTCCCCTGTGGGCACACCCCACAAGGCAGGCTGACCAGGCAACAAACTGTTACATCCTCTACACCATCCACCTGTGGTGTGCCAAGTGCAGCATGGCAGGGCCACCTGTGCAGACATGGACTACATGGTGGTTATAGGTTTATAGGTTCATAGGTTCATACTAGGCTATCTGCCCTAGGGCATTTATAAGCCTAGCCAGAGTGTGTTTGGCTTTTGCCACCCATTTTAAATTTATTTTGCTATGCCCTTTTTTGAGGTTAGTATACTGTGCCTCTGTCTAACAGTGACACAGAAGTGATACCTGGGGTAAACCTACAATCTCCCATCCACTCATCAAGATTCCTCTTGAAGAGAGTCAATGAGGGACTCTGCCTAACCTGGACTGGGATTTTATTCCAGAGTGAAGGGAGCCTCTGGGTTATGAATCTGTCCCTCCAGCATGTCCTATTTATTTCAGTGCTGAGGTTCAAGTCTCTTGAGTGAGTAGCTCGATGGGATTTGGATTTTCTGAGGTGCAGCATGTCCATTAATTCCAGGTTGGACATGGCTTTATACGTCAGGCACAGATCGCCTCTGACCAGGCGGTATGCCACTGAGTAGAGCTGGAGTTTCTTTAACCGGGCAGCAGCATATGGCATCTGTTTGAGCCCTTTGATCCTCTTGGTGAGGTACTTTTGGGGTCTTTCCAGTTGCTGCAGGTGTCTGGTAAGGTACATCCCAAAAGGGGCATTGTACTCAATTATGGGCCTGATGAGGGATGAGTAAAGAGGCACGATGACCTCCCCTGAGCTAGATGTGAATCCCTTCACGATTAGGTGGGCTATATAAAATGTTTTTCTAACCACTTTGGCCACGTGGTTGTCAAATGAGAGATTGCTATCAACTTGGGTCCCCAGGTCCCTAATTACTTCTTCTGTACTTAATGGATTACCACCTATGTGGTAATTTCTGGGCACTTTGTTTTTGCCAAAGGGGATGACTATACACTTTTTGGCGTTTAGCTTGAGGCCATGGCTCTGGCACCAGTTGTCTGTTTCTTTGCGGCCCTTTTGGAGGATGCTTGTGTCGGCTGGAGAGTCGATTATGGCACCCAGTTTGCAGTCATCTGCGAACTTGGTCAGCCACAGTCCTTCCATGTTGGCCTGTACCTCTGAGAAATATATACTGAACAAGAGAGGTCCCAGGACTGAGCCTTGTGGGATGCCACTTGTAACTGGTTTGGAGTCTGACATGGCTCCAGCAATTCTAACCATGTGGGTTCTGTCCTTGAGCCAGTTTGCAACCCATCTAGTGACATAGGGGTTTATATTTAAGCTGGTGAGCTTATCTATAATGCCTGAGTGGGGTATTTTATCGAAGGCTTTGTGAGGTCCAGGTAGGCTGTGTGGACCACCTTCCCTCGTCAATGGCCTTGGTGACTGTTTCAAAGAAATCAACCAGGTTTAAGAGGCAGGATCTGCCCTTAACAAAGCCGAACTGGGTAGGATCCAGTGTCTGTAGGTCCTCAATATCTTTATTTATGAGGTCCATGATGATCCTTTCCATAGCTTTGCAGACCAAGCTAGTCAGGCTTATGGGGCGATAGTTTCCAGGATCCATTGAGGCACCACCTTTGTGGAGAGGGACCACTGTTGCTGTACGCCACTCTTTGGGTACATATCCTGTAGTAAGGCTGAGACTGAACAGTAGTTTTATGTTTGGGTTTAGCTCTTCTTGGAGTTCATGTAGGATGCAGCCTGGGACACCGTCTGGTCCCATTGATGCTGTGTTTTTTGCTTTGGAGAGGGCAGCTCTTACCTGAGCATCTGAGATGTCAGGGGGGGGGGCAGCACTCTGCTGGGATAGATATTTGCCCTTTTGGTGGGGGGGGGGGAGTTTGTGCTGAACCTGTCAGCTAGGATGTTGGCAATCTCTGTGGGTTCAGTGTATTTTTTGTCATTTTGGACTAATTCTGAGCATATCTGGGAATTCCCACCTAGGTTCCTAACATAATTAAAGAAAGCCTTGTGATTATCCTTAGTGTCCTGTGCAATTTTTCTCTCGAAGCTGGCCTTAGACGATTTTATGAGTGCCCGTAGTTTTTTGCTAATACTGATCAGAGATGCCTTCCCTTTTTGGGATTTTGCTCTATCATGTAGTAGCTTCCTCCTTCTATTGTATAGTTTGTTTATGGCTGGGGTCCACCAGACAGGACGTCTGCCTTTGGAGGATTGGGTCTTGGTTTTATTTGGGATTGCATGATTCATGCATTCCTGAAGGTGTTCATAGAATGTGTTTATAAAGGATTCTGTGGTCTGGGCCATATTTTCCACAGGCCTGGGGGCTTTGAAGGATTCCATCTCGGTTTTGAGGAGTGTGAAATTTGCTTTAGAGAAGTTTTTCACTGTGGTTTTCAGGGCAGGGGGTGGAGTCGGGATGTGAATATCCAGTGAGATTAGTTTATGGTCTGATCTTACCAGTGAGGGATACACTTCTGGTTTGGAGCATAGAGTCCCCATGTTCGTGATGATCAGGTCCAGTATGTTTTCCCCTCTTTTGGGAGTGGTAACAAGTTGTTCCATAGCATTTGAGTTTATAAATTCTAGGAACCTTTGGGCTAGGGTGTTGGCGCTAGAGTAATGCTGCCAGTCTATGTTTGGGTAGTTGAAGTCGCCCAATATAATGGTGTTTGGAGAGACCTTCTTATTTTCCAATGTTCTCAGGAAGGCTGAGTGGGGTTCCTGGGTTTAGGAGGGTGGTCTGTAGCAGGCTATAAACTGGAAGGCAGTTTTACCCACTGTTAGTTGCACATGGATAGTCTCTGATGCTTCGTGCTGTGCCACCAACCTGGAGATGTGGGTATCTTTGACGAATATTGATACTCCCCCTCCTTTTGTGGTTCGGTCCAAGTTTTGGGGCCGAAAAGCATGGTATGACGTATAACCTGGTAGTGCTGGGGTGCTCTCAGGAGCCTTGAACCAGTTTCTGTTACTGCACAGATATCGATGTTCTCCATGCTAAGGAGAGTTTCGTCGTGCATCTTGAGGTTTAGACTTCTGGTGTTGAGTAGCATTACTCTTAGTTTCTTATCCCTTGTGATATCTATGGAGGTGGGTTTGTCTTTTGAGCCTTGCCTAAAAAAGGCACTATGGGGGTAGCAAGAGCCTTTGCCAATATCCGAAAGCCCAGGGTGACAGGTGCAAGCCATCCCTAGCGAAGCATCGTGGCTTGTCGAGCATGTCATCCCAGGCTGACAGGCATTGGATCCCCTTTGAATGACACCAATACTTAAGCCAATTGTTGAAATTGATCATCTTGTCTTCATATTGTGGCATCATTCTTGGTGAGGGTAAGCTGCTACTCAAGGTTAGGGTCATACTGGCCTGGGCTACATGCTCAGAGAGCTCCTCTATGTCTCTTTTCATGTAGTCCAGAGAGTTACGTCTCAGGTCATTCACATCAGCATGGACAATGACTGAGTCATATTTGTACTTGCCTTGGAGTGACCTACTTGAGTGCTTGTGTTATGTGGCGGATCCTAGCGCCCGACAGGCAGCTCACCGTGACCTTCTCCTTGTTCAGCCATGGTGAGCGTGACGTCAGTGTGCCTGATGATAAAGTCACCTATTACAAGTGTATTAGGTGTGTTGTTTAGCCTTAAGGGCTGTGACTGTTTGGCACACTGGCTTTGTGAGCTATGTGTTGCACGTGTTTTGTTTTGGGGTAGCGGTTGCTTGGGTGTCTGCTTTGGAGGTCTCTGCTGCTTAGGCAGATTTTTATTTAGAGCCTCCGAGTATGTTTTTGTGTGTTTATGTGTTTGGTTTGCTGTCATGGTAGGTCTATGTGAGACTGGAATTGTAGTGAGTGTGGTTTCCTTCTCCTCCTGACTGGTTTCGCAAGTACTGAGTTGAGAGAGCTTAGCCTCCAGTATGGCTATATGGTTGCATCTCTCACATGTGTTGGAATTTGTTGGGAGGAGGATGGGGTTGCCTGTGTACATGAGGCAGTTGTAACATTGCCTCAAGATTCCCAGATTCACCAGCTGGACCGGAGAGGAGATTGACAACTGACCTTTGGACATGCTAGAATAGTATTGGGAATTCCTTTATAATTGAAAAAAAAGGGCCACTGGGGAACGAGGTACTCAAGTGGAGTTTGTGAGGGTGTAGTGCTTTTAATATTTTAGTGCTGACTTATATAATTGCAAGTGCCAGGTAACTTAAATGCAATGTGTTACAGGTAACTTAAATGCAAAAATGACAAACAGTAACTTTCTTTCAAGTGAAACAAGGAAATAAGTACAGTAAGCAATGCAGACATATAGATTAGGTTAGACATATAGCACAGCCATGTGGTTGTAGTCTTGTGTTTTACCTTCATCCTTACCAATGTGTGTTGATTCATTCCTCAGAGGTGATACCTCCGTAGTTGGGGGCATTAACAGTCTGCACCATTCTCACCTGTTTTGCCAAAACACCTGTTGTATACTCATATACACAGTCTAACCACATCTGTGGGAGCTGTGCCCTTTGGAATACATTTTGAACAAGTACCTACTACTGTTGGACACCTAAAGCTCTCAATTAACACTATACTCTCTCGGCACAGCAGGACTTCACTCTCACTGCTGTCCTGGCCCTTTCACATATGATCATAGGATCATAAGATTTATAAGGCAACAGAACCAAATGTCTCTTTCCTTCTTGCCAAAATCCTACTCTAGGCAAACTTTTTTATACAGCCAATACATAAGATACGGGCTTAGTGATGTTTAATGATTGATGCCACTTTGTGGATGTATGAGGCTTACCAATAATGGGCTGATGCATGAGGTTTATCTCCATATTTTTTAAACATTGACATCTTTTGCAGGTGGTAGTATCAGTTAGTTGAAGTTGTGAAAGTTTATAGATATAAGGCAGTTGCCACATTGCCCTAGAACACCTAATGCAATCAGACTGGCCATAGATGGTATGAGAGCAGACTGCTGAGCTATGTTGCCAGATAATGGAGGGCTAGGGCTGGACATATTACTCTGGTGTTGGATGGAGACTAACTATAGAAGACCTTAAAAATGTATGGATGAAGTATTTAGTGTGATAGTCTGAAGTTAGGTTATATGATGGCTAATCTAGCAGTACTTAGTGAAAAGACATAATTATGTTTGCAAAAAAGATGAATAATGGTGCTTAGATTATTGGCTACTGCCTGGTTACTACTAGTGCTGGTCTCACTGCAACTGCACTCAGCCAGGAATCAATGTCTCTTTTCTCCTTCTCTTTCCAGATTCAAAACAGTAGCACTAATCCCAAACTGATTCCTGAAAAGTATGGGGAAGGCTCTTTGGTAATCAGCAGTCTCATTCCAGATGTTGCAAGGGTCAGTAGACTTGCTGTAGCATTATCCTAGTAGATGCCCTAAGTAACAAATCCAGTAGCTTAGCACAAGATTGTTAAGCAGCTAAATTATCCAAAACTAGACAAATCAATGCAGTCCCATGCACACTGCTCAATTTGATACAATCAGGAATTAATGCCCCATATTCCTTCTCTTACCAGGAGCAAAACAGCAGGACTAATCCCAAGGTGAATCCTAAGAAGTAGTTTCAGGCTTTCCAGTGCACCTTCTCCATTAATAATGCTACTTTCCTAACTGTTGTTCTTTGAGCACTATTACCTCAATTACTTTTGTTACTCTTTAAACCATTATCTTCACTTATATTGTAGAATTAAGCAATATTCTATGGCTATGTGGGGATATATCAGCATTCACCCATAGTTGGTGTAGTTTGATCATGAGGGTAAATCCTGAGTGATTAAACAAAGCCAGCCATGGCTAAATACTGATATACCCACACACAGGAGTGAATTCTTGCTATTATACAATGACATTATTTAAGAAAGATGTTGCTTACTTATTTTAAATAATTCCCAGGATTCAGTAAACTTCATGTAGGGTCTGTGTAGAGCCTACATGGAGTGTTACCATGTACAGGAAGAAGTACCTCTGGTGGTGGCACACAATCAATATTAATGAAGCTCTGCATGCTTAAACAAGGTTTTACTGTGCACACCAGTGCAAATGGCTGTGAAAACTCTGCATGAATGCTGATAGCACTTCCACGTATCTCTCAAATGTATAGACTTTCCTAGAATGTCCAGATGTCAACCTCATATTTTTGGCCTGTTACTCATAAAATTGTAGTTTACTGGCAAATCATTGCCAAATCTTTGAGGACTGAAGTCAGAAAATAATGACAGATATTTGAGATTCAGACTTCATATGCTTCTGAAAATTCATGCTAATGCAAAACCTGTTAGTCTATCAACTTTCTATTTTTGTAAGAGCAATATTTCAAAATTGTCCCTATTTCATAGGATCATAGGAGGTTACTAGGATATTGGCCCTGAGGCCCTTATAAGCCTAGTCAAGAGTTTAGCCCATGTTTAAATAAGTCAGCACTCAAAGCCCCTGTCCATCAGGGACACATGTGGAATCCCAGGGGTGTATTTTCTGTTTCCTATCCAGTTATCCAGGTTGCGTTTAAAAAGAGATAATGAGATACTCTGCTTGACGTGGGGAGGGAGTCTATTCCACAGATGGGGGAGTCTATAGGACAAATCTGTCTCACCAAGTCCTATTGATATCAGAGACCAGGTTGAGGTTGCACGTACAGGTTGCTCGAGTGGTGCTTGACTTGCGGATATGCAGCAGTCTCATTAATTTGGGGTCTGAGATTGCTTTGAATGCCAGATAACCATTGCTACTTTTAGAACCATGAGGACATGTCTGTTGTTTTGCATGGGTATGTATATATATATATATATATATATATATATATATATATATATATATATATATGTATATATATATATATATATATATATATATATATATATATATATATATATATATATACACACACACACACACACACACACACACACACACACACACACACACACACACACACACACACGCAAGGGAGCTACAGTGAGATTAGAACTCCTACCTATCTAGGCTTATACGCTATAGATCACAGTACTTATTGCATGTGCCACAGCGTACGCCTTTGTGCCACCATTATGTATGATTTTGTGTAATTGTTTAATCTTCCCTCCTTTTTTATTTTGCATTTTTTTCTTTTCTTCCAAGGTTTGCTCAATGCGCTGCTTGCCGCAAACAGCTTCAGTTATGCTTACCTCATTTGCGCAACTGGACCGTCCATATATCAGACATGACCCAGACATCCAAAAATAGAAACTGGATGCATTCATTTAACAATGCTGGGCATTGCACAAACTCGGTAAGCAAGGCTACGCTGTGCTAATACCATGAAGTTAACAATGAATACTAATATAGTGGACTTTATTTAACTAATCATGTGGTGACAGGTGTTAAGTCTAGAATTGGAATGCAGATGGCCCTGTGTTCTAGTATGGGGTATGCAAACTTTTCTTATACTGATGTGACATTACAAGTTATACTAAGAAAAAAGTGCTACATAGGTTCATAGGTAGGTACTAGGCTATCGGCCCAAGGACTTAAGTAAGTCTAGTCATCAAGGTTCCCTGGCTTACGCCACCCAAGAAAGTTATTTTCCTGAGCCCCTGTTGAGCAGAGCCACAGAAGTGATCCCTGGGGTGTATTTCCTATTTCCCATCCACTTATCAAGATTTTTCTTTAAGAGTGCTAATGAGGAACTTTGCTTGACATAGATGGGTAGCTTGTTCCAGAGTATGAGAAGTCTCTGGGACAAAAATCTATCCCTCCAGCATGTCCTGTTTATTGTGGTGACAAGGTTTAGGTCCCTAGAGCATGTAGATCAGAGAGATTGGGATTTCTTTAGGTGTAGCATGTCCAACAGCTCTGGGTTTGACATAGATTTATATGTTAGGCAGAGATCACCTCAGAATAGGCAAAATGCTATGGAGTAAAGCTGAAGTTTTTTGAGACAGTCAGTGTAGGGCATCTGTTTGAGGCCAGTAATCCTCTCTGTGAGGTACTTCTGTGGCCTTTCCAGCTGCTGCAGATGTCTTGTGAGGTACATTCCAAAAGGGGTGTTGTACTCTATAATGGGTCTAATGAGTGTCTAGTAGAGGGGAACAATGACCTCTTTTTTCCCAGATGAGAACCCTTTTGTGATGAGGTGTGCCATGTAGAAGGATTTCCTGACTACTGTGGCGATGTGATTATCAAAGGAGAGACTACTGTCCACCTAGGTCCCCAGGTCTCTTATCACACATTTGGCATTAAGTAGACTGCCGTCTATGTGGTAGTTCATGGGTACAGAGTTTTTAACAAAGGGGATGACAATGCAGTTTTTGGCACTGAGCTTGAGGCCATGGCTCTGACACCAGGCATCTGCCTGAGTGAGGCCCTTCTGTAGGATTTCCACATAATTTGGGGACTTAACTATGTCTCCTAGTTTGCAGTCATCTGTGAACTTCATTAACCAAAGACCTTTTATGCTAACCTGTACTTCAGAGAAGTAGATACCATACAGGAGAGGTCGCAGGACTGAACCCTGTGGTACTCCACTTGTCACTGTTTTGAAGTCAGATTTGGAGTCTGCAACTTTTACAGTGTGGGTTCTGTCAGTGAGTCAATTGGCAACCCATCTTGTGATGTAGGGATTTATACCTAGTTTAGTGAGTTTAGCTATAATTCCAGAATGGGGGATGGTGTCAAAAGCCTTGGCGAGGTCAAGATAGGCTGTGTGAACCACCTTACCCTTGTCTACAGCTGTGGTGACTGCCTCAAAGAAGTCGATCAGGTTCAGGAGGCGTGATCTGCCTTTCACAAACCCGAACTGGGTGGGGTCCAGAGTTTGGAGGTTACCAATGTCTTTCTTTATGAGTTCCATGATGATACGTTCTATGGCCTTACAGACCAGGCTCATCAGGCTAATAGGGTGATAGTTCCCGGGATCAGTGGTGGCTCCCCCTTTGTGGAGTGGGATAACTGTTGCTGTGCACTATTCAGTGGGCACAAAACCTGATGTGAAACTATGATTGAACATGGTGCTTAGGTGGGGAGCCAGTTTGTTCTGAATTTCGTGTAAAACACAGCCTGGGATGTTGTCCGGTTTCATGGATGCTGTGTTTTTGGCTCTAGAGAGTGCAGCTTTTACCTGCATAGTTATGATTACAGGGACTCTGCATTTTTACTGTATAGATATGGGCCCTTTAGGGAGTGAGAAGGGGTTAAATTTAGCACTGAACCTATGTACCAGGATGTTGGCAATAACAGTTGGCTCTGTCATTTTCATGCCTTTGTGCTGTAACTCAGAGCAGATCTGGGTGTTGCCATTGAGATTCTTGACATAGCTATAGAATGCTTTGTGGTTGTTCCTATAATCAGTGTTGATTTTGTTTTCATAGCTAGCTTTGGAGGATCTTATAAGGGATCTCAGCTTCTTACTGAAGCTGACCAGGGAACTCCTCCAGTCATGGGATTTTACTCTCTTTTGCAACAGTTTCTTCTTCTGTTGTATTGTTTGTGTATGGCAGGGGACCACCAGATTGGCTTTCATTTTTTGGAGGATAGCATCTTGGTTCTGTTTGGGATAGCACAATCCATGCACTCGTGTAAATGTGTATATAGTGCGTCTGTGTAGGATTCAGCAGCTGTAACTGTATTGTCCATCTGCATGGGTGTCATGAAGTTCACCACTTCTGTCTTAAAAAGCATGAATTTGGCTTTGGAGATTTTTTTTACCATGATTTCCTTAATGGGGGTGGGGGCGGGAAGTGGATATCTAGGGTGATTAGCTTATGGTCAGATTTGACCAACGAGGAAATGACTTCAGATGTGGAACACTGGTCACTCATGTTGGTAATAACTAGATCTAGGATATTGTTGCCCCTGGTGGGGGTGTGGATAAGTTGATCCTTGGCATTGGAATTTATGAATTCCAGAAAGTGTTGAGCAAAGGAGTTGGTACATGAGTAGTTTTCCCAGTTAATGGTGGGGTAGTTGAAGTCACCCATTATTACGGTATTTGGTTGAACCCTAATATTTTCCAGTATATCAAGAAAAGAGGACTGGGAATCCTGGGGCATGGTGGGGGACCTGTAGCAAGTTACAATTTGGATTGCAGTTTTTCCCAGTTAGTTGCACTTGGATAACTTTGGATGCATTATGCTGAGCAACTAGCCTGGAGGTGTGGATATCCTTAATGAATATGGACACACCTCTGCCTTTGGTGTTCCGGTCCAGGTTAGGTGGCCAAAAAGTGTGGTATGAGTTATAGCCTGGTAATACAGGGGTGCTGTCTGGAGCCTTGAACTAGGTCTCAGTCACTGCACAGATATCGATGTTCAACATTTTAAGGAGTGCCTCGAGGGAGTGCATTTTGAGATTTAGACTTCTAGCACTGAGTAGCATTACCCTCAGTTTTTACTTGCCTGTTCCTGTTATGGTGGTGAATTTGTCATTTGAACCTTGCCTAAAAAAGGCACTATACGGGCAGCAAGACCCTTAGCCAGTATCCAGAATCCCAGGGGTGACAGGTGCAGGCCATCTCTGGCAAACCATCGTGGTCTGTCAACCATGTCGTCCCAGGCAGACAGATACTGGATCCCCTTAGAATGATACCAGAAGCTTAGCCAATTGTTGAAGTCAATCATTTTGTCCTTATACTGCGGTATCATTCTGGGCAATGGCAGGATGCTACTCAGGGCTAGGGTCATACCTGCCTGGGCTACAAGATTGGAGAGCTCTTCCATGTCTCTTTTCATGTAGTCCAGGGAGATAGGTCTCAGGTCATTCACACCAACATGGGCAATGACAGAGTCATATTTGTACTTGTTGTGGAGTGACCTGAGTGCCTGGGTTATGTGGCGGATCCTGGTACCCAACAGGCAGCTGACAATCACCTTCTCCTTGTTTAGCCTGGTGAGTGGGACATCAATTTGCCTGATTATAGAGTCACCTATGACTAGTGTGCTGGGTACATTGTTTTGCCTTATGGGCTGTGGTTGAGTGGCACACTGAGTCTGTGGACTATGTGTCATTTGAGTTGTGTTGGGGAGTGGAGGTTGCTTGTGTTTCTGCTTTGGAGGTCTCTGTTGCTTGAGCAGATTATTATTGAGAGTCTCTGCAAATGTTTTTGTGTTTCTATGTGTGGATTTTGGTGGTGTAGGTTTAGTGGGACTGTGTGATGAGTGTGGTGTGTTGCAAGTGTTTACCTTCTCCTCTTGACTGTCAAGTTGAGTCTTGGTTGGAGAGAGCTTTACCTCCAGTTTGGCTAGATAAGTGCATCTCTCACAGGTTGTGGTATTGGGTGGTAGGAGGAGATGGTTGTCTGTGTACATGAGGCAATTACTACATTGCCCCAAGATGCCCAGATTCGTCAGATAGACAGGAGAGAACACTGGGAGCTGACCCTTGGATATGCCTGAATAAAAACTACTTTCCTTTACACAAGTGAGGAAAGAGAGCATAAGACCTGTTTTTCTCTAAGCAAGTGAGGAAAGTAAGTACAAAAACTGTTTTCCTTTCGGTAAAGAGGAAGGTTGAGTGCTGTAGTAATTTGTAGCTTATTTAGTGCTAACAACAAGTTCTGAACAAGTGCTGAGCATGAGTAAGCAAATTCAAGTGCTAAAACTAAGAATCTGTACCTGGATCTTGTGGTAGATAGGCTACCTAGTGCTTATCACTCCCACCGATAAGCTAGAATGCTTCCCTCCAACACAGAAAAGCTTGGGGGGCTCATAAGCTTACAAACAATCCTGGATACAGCAAATCTGTATCTGGACTAGACTAGTTACAGGAAAGGTGGGAAACAAGTGCAAATGCAGGCTTTTAAACCAGAAAGTTGAAAGAGATGGAAAACTGCCCAAACAGCCAATAAACTACCATTTCTGGGCCAGAAACCACTCTTGTGGTAGATAGGTTACCTAGTGCTTACCACTCCCACTGATAAGCTAGAAGCTTCCCTCCAACACAGAAAGGCTTTGGGGGCTCAAAAGCTGACAAACAGTCCTGGATACAGCAGATCTGTATCTGGACTATGCTAGTTACAGGAAAGGTGGGAAACAAGTGTAAACATGGGCTTTTAAACCAGAAAGTTGAAAGAGATGGAAAACTGCCCAAAATGGCCAATAAACTACAATTTCTGGGCCAGAAACCACTCTTGTGGTAGATAGGCTACCTAGTGCTTACCACTCCCGCTGATAAGCTGGAAGCTTCCCTCCAACATAGAAAGGCTTTGGGGGCTCAGAATCTTACAAACAGTCCTGGATACAGCAAATCTGAATCTGGACTAGACTAGTTACAGGAAAGGTAGGAAACAAGCACAAACGCAGGCTTTTAAACTAGAAAGTTAAAGGAGATGGAAAAACTACCCAAATAGCCAATAAACTATAATTTCTGGGCCAGAAACCACTCTTGTGGTAGATAGGCCACCTAGTGCTTATGACTCCCACTGATAAACTAGAAGGCTTTCCTCCAACACAGAAAGGCTTTGGGGGCTCAGAAGCTTACAAACAGTCCTGGTTACAGCAAATCTGTATCTGGACTAGACTAGTTACAGCAAAGGCAGGAAGCAAGCTTAGAAATGTTTTATTTTTTTTGGAAAGTGGAAAGGGAGAAAGGCGAAACAGAAGATAATTCAAAATTAAGGACCTAAGTGGCTTGCACTTTACAAATGTTCTCTCTGTGTTAGGTAGAGTGAGCTAGTGACACTAGACTGGAATAGAGCTGGAATAGAGCTGAACAGATGGGACTGGTAGGAGTGTCTGAAGTCAAAATATGATCTCACTGTACTTGGTTGAGTGAGAAAATGAGATAGACCCAGGAGGAGTGTTCAAACACAAATTTACAGGAGGAGCGGGCAATTCCAAAGCCACCAAGAGTAATACCACAACAAGAACAGGGAGGGTGGGGGGAAACTAACTGTAGAGACAGTGAGAGACCACAGTATTCTATGAAACAATTAAATAGAAAAATAAATAAATACAGAGAGACACACAGACACAGTATTCAATGAAACAATTAAATAGACAGAAAAATGAAATGCAGTACAATCTTTAACACTGCAAGTTTGTACTTAACTCAGCTAGTAATGCAGTTGATTGTAGGTATGTAGCAGAAGCCAAACAACTCAGGTATTGTCTCAACCTTCGTGTGGCAAGAGATGTAAGTTTCAACTATTGTACACGTGGTCTTGGGTTTTAATACTGTGCATTCAATAAGCATTTTACTTTACTTTAATTAATGTTTTTTCCATGTCACATTATATATACTCTCCCAGTTGAATAACAGAGTTGCACAAGTGGCTGCATGTGAAATAAACTTGACAATGCGCATTGTTTAATTTATGATACATTTGAAAATGCTGTGCTCCGTTTACCATCTTGCTAACAAATGCACTTGGTTTATTATGTTTCAGTGATGGCAAACAGAGTGCAGCATTTTGAAATGTATTGAAAAGCAGACAATGCACACTCTCAGTAAGCACAATACAAACAATTGGTGGGAAAACATGACATTTAAAGTGGAATTGGTGGGAAATGCACATTAGACATTAAGCGTGTTCTTTCGTAGGCATGACTGGTGTCATTGGAGAGGGTGTGCACTTCCAAGTACAGCTCTGGGGTGTTCAAGAGTCCAAGGTCTTTATTGGGCTCCTGGTTAAGGAGCATGGCCCTTGCCTCTTGTAGGGTAACTATACAGGCTCTCAGTACAAGTCTGAAGTCTGGAATAGTGTGGCTAGGGCTTTGTCCAGTGCGACAGGTATCCCACTCACTGGAGAACAATGCTGTCATCATTATGACAATCTCTAAAGGAGGAAACAGGATACCCTGTATTGCTGGATAAGGGAATGTCAGACAGGGAACATCCCACAGTTGTATATGTATAAATTGCATTGAGTAATTTGTAACTATTAAAGCTGGATATAGTCAAGACTGCTATTCATGATGGCAATCTTTTCATTTTTATTACTTTTCCACAGTTGCAGAAGAGAGGGCCTAGAATGTGAGGTGCCACTCATTGTGACTGCAAGGATGTGGTATGTAAGCATAACTATATATAGTACTGTTATTGTAGCCTTAACAGTTAAAGACAGACTAGTTGTTATATCATGTAGTTGTATAAGACTGAGCATGCATATCTCAACTGTAAAAGCAAATATGCATGCATTAGTCTGTAGCATAGCTCTCAACTCACCATATTTTTGCTGACTATCCAGAGTTTTGACTCACTGTTTTGGTCTGTTTCTCATAACATTTATGGTTTTCTGGCAAATAACTATGATTGAAGTCAGTACTTAATGAGTATCAAAATGTATGTTAACACAAATCCTATGCAACTTATCATGTTTGTAAGAGCAATATTTAAAATCAGTCCCTATTTTTGGGTCATTGTACCTCCATTATTTTATGATCTGTCCAGGTATCTTGCTCTAAGAGGTTGACAAGTATGGTCTGTAGCACAAAGCAACAGTTGCACATTTTCAGATAACAATGAGCACGAATCTACTAGGTGTAAAAGGAAAGTGTGCATGCATTATGCTATAGTCCAAAAGAAAAGTACAGTATTACAGTATTCACTGGTTGGGGGGTTCAAATACCACACTTTCCAAAATAAAACTTATTCATTTACAATACTCTTTTAGGCTTTCATCATTAAATATACAATAAAGTTCCATTTTCATCATTATAGCATTTGAAGTTCAGACCCTGTGGCTTGAATGGCCTGCTGTCAAGTGTAATCAGTGTACATGGAACATGATGAATATGTGTAATATATGCACCCATGAATGACTGCTGTATGCAGTATATTCTGTACTATTGTGTGTATGTGTTAAGAACAGGCTAGCACTCAAAGTAATGAAGACATTTCTTAGATTTCTTAGAAGTTGGTAATGTTAAAAGTAACATTTTACAGAACAGGGTAAAAAGTTAATTGTAGACAGCTTTGTATATTAACTGCAAAGTTACTAGTGTTCTCCTTTTTTTTCTCCCCCCATCCATTCTCTTTGTTTTTTATGGTTAATTTTCTTATTTTTTTATTATGTATAATTTTTTATTGCTTTCTTGTTACATATTTTTTCATTTGTTACTATTTATCATTGTGTTTGTAATTATATTAGTTATTATTTTATAATGATTTTAATATATATTTTAAATATTATTATTTCCCAATTGTTTTGGTTGAAGTTTTATTTCATTATTGTATTTTATTTTTTTTATGTTATTAGTACAGCACAGCAGGGTAGGCTGGCTCCCCGTGATCTGCCTGCATTTGCTCCACTGGCTACAACACTGAGGCTTAGCACTTCTAGGCTGCAGCTGGACAGCACCCACCCCCATTGACCTTGCTCTACCTGGACCCTCAGGTAGTTCTGCACCAGAGGCTAGGCCTATGATCCCCTCTGGAAGTAGAGGTAGAGGGTCTGTATACATCACCTGAGCTGAGTTGCCAAGTATGGTTTGTAGGGTTGTGTACCAGATGGTGAGCACATGCCTACGCTGGATGGAGAGGCTGCTTTCAATTCTTGTACAGAATACCTGGCATAGATGAAGATATTGGCCACTGCAGCCAGCGGCATAGTAATGGAACAGTGATAACAGTCCACTGGGTGAGGACTGGAGTCATACTGTTACCATGCCTGATTTCCGTGGGACCTCAATATCCCCATCCTCACCCCAACCAAGGTGTTCACCCCTCTTGTCTCATATGTCTTGTCTGTCAGCAAATGCTTCCTCATCTTTGCAACTTGCCTGCCGCAGACATGCCTATGTCCCTCCCCAACACTCCTCTCTCTCCTTAAAAAAAAAAGGGCACCTGTCCCAAAAAAAATATTGTCCCATACATAGCTCTTCATTTCACACATGTCTCTACTTGGCACACTTAATTTGGCTTCACGACTCAATTATTTTTTTGTCAACCCTCTCTCTGGAGGTGACAGTCCAAATTCAGCTACGATTCTGTACATTTGCTCAGTTGTCACTGTTGAATAAATGGTCCTTTCCTACACCCTGCCTGCACATTCCTGCCTTGCTTTCACTTTGGTTTTCCCCATTGCTTTCTCCCCATTTCACCACATTCCTGTCTCTCCCATTTCTTTTCTTTAAAGAATCTGTGAATGATGCAGGGGGTGTAGTATGATGGATTAATAGTGGGATTTGTGGTGCGACTTGATTGCTTATGTGATGTGACAACTACTTGTGCCACACAGCTGACTCTAAATTTAACCTTGTTTAAGCTGGAAAGTAGAGTGAGTGTATGGCTCACTGTACAATTAACTATAAGGGTATTTGTGATAGAAAACTATTGCCTTAGGCACTTCCTGGCTGAGACACTGGTGCTCCTTTTTATGTGCATTGTGTGCTGTGGGTTTAGTGTTAGGGGTACCATGCTTGTGTTTTGGATGTCTCTGCTGTTTATGTAAGTTGCTGGAGAGGACCTCTGCCCATGTTGGCACTTCATTGATGTTGTAGTACAGGCCTGAGGCATTATCTGCACTGAGTCAATAAAAACTTGCCAGCTAGTCTACAAGAAGAAAAAGAGGAAAAATGACAGCTTGTAATGTGAGGTGTGATCCTGGTATCTGCATAGAGAATGAGAAAATTATGGAGGTATGATATGGTGCTATTTCAGGGAGACTAACATATGGGGTGCACAGTAGGAGGTGTATCCAAATTGAGGTCTATAGTTCTGTTGTGGAGAGTCAAGATGTGACATTACTGCTTGTTAAAGTGAAATTTGATCAGCTATGTTGAGCTGTTGAAGATTTGTTCTCCTGGATAGCATTGGCCAATTGTAATGGAAAATAATTATATTATTTTTTCTGCATCCATAACTGCAAAAAGTTAAGCTCAGTGCAGACAAACAAGAGCAAACCAGCTAAGACAATGAAACACTGTTGAAGCTCAAAATGAGACCAGAAACAGTTAACTTCAAATATATAGTCCTAGTATACACTCCAGGCACAAGGGTACAGTGGTGTTTTCTCAGAAATCATGTATCATAATGTTTACTTATTAGTAGTTGAACTGAACTAGATTCATCCAGTGTGAATCCAGTGTATAGTGTGGGAAACACAACTTCAACAGAATAAAAGCAGTAACTGACAATGTGTTAGTTCATAACATTACATAGCTAACAGAGTCAAAATCAGCACAATATTTTCCACAATTAATTATAGCAACATACAAAAATGAGCTATACTTTTTCTTACATAAACAACAGCAGCAGCTGGACATACTGCAAGGCGTTCACTTCATAACAGTGGCTAAACACAATGGCATGATGGATGTGCATAGAACAGTATTCCATAGGCTGCTGTAAAACACTCTCTGTGTAACGTCCCCTCCAGTTGACTGCATTAAGAATAGAACCCCTCCCTATCTAAGTACACAGACTGTAGAGCACGTTACTTAATGCATGCACCACAGCACAAGTCTGATTTTAACAGGAGTGCATGTGATCTTATGTTTGATGACATCAGCAGGCTATGTAGGGGACAACAGGTTGGAGGCCTGCTTGGAATGGATACTTGTGCAATCACCAAAACACTGCAAAACTATGCCATTGGAGACGTCAGTTAAGAATACACACTTCCATTCTTCTTTATGGACACAAACACACCCAGTTGACTGTAATGAGAACAGAACCTTACCTAAGTGCATAGCCTATACAACACAATACTTAATGCAAGTGCCATTGAACAAGTCTGATTTAGGTAAGACTGCAGGTGAACTTATAGTAGTTGACATCAGCAGGCCATGTGGGGAACAAGAGGTTGGAGGCCTGCATGAAATGGATGTTTGCGCAAGCACCAAAACACTGCAAAATCATGCCATTGGAGAAATCACTTAGGGATACACACTTCCACTTTTTATGGACACACACAAACACACCCAGTTGACGTCAGTGAGAATAGAACCCCTACCTATCTAAGTACACAGACTACAGAACGCAGTAGTTAACACATGTGCCATAGCACAAGTCTGATTTATATGAGAGTGCTGGTGAACTTATAGTAGATGACATCAGCAGGCCATGTCAGGGACAAGAGTTTGGAGGCCTGCTTGAAATGGATATTTGTGCAAGCACCAAAACACTGTAACACCATACCATTGGAGAAGTCAGTTAAGGATACACACTTCCACTCTTTTTTATGGACACAAATGCACACCCATTTGACTGCAGTGTGAATGGAACCCCTACCTGTCTAAGTGCACAGACTATATAACACAGCACTTAATGCAAGCATCACAGCACAAGGATGATGTGTCTAAGACTGCAGGTGAACTTATAGTATATGACATGAGCAAGCCATGTGGGGAACAACAGTTTGGGAATCTTGCATAGGCACATCACTTCTTAGTGTTATCTGAGGCTAGTAGCCTAACAAAAATATACTGTTTAGAAGTCTAGTTGTGTAACAACACCAGTACCCTTACTGAGCATATTTGGCTGTTTGAGTTTGGCAGAGCAAGCCTGTGAGCACCACCAAATGGCCCTGTTGATCAGGGAGCACACAACATTATATATTACACTTTGTATTGTGTTTGATATGTGTGTTCAAACATTAAGGAGACCCCAGGGTTGTACTGATTGTTGGTGTTGTTGGTGATGTGGGAAAACAAATGGATGGATTGCAAATATATGTACATATAGTTAAATTGTGCCCTCAGTTTGCAATGTTTCCACATGTAGTTTTAGGTTGGACAGTGGAACATAGAGCCAATAAAATGTAATAGTGCAAGAAGCATCGAATTTCCACTATGGTTAACTAAATTTGCTTCTTTACCTGTTTGCGCATAGGTAAGCAGTGCTCAAATGTGTACCACATTGCCAACATCTGAGACTTACTATTATGTAATTTATACCTGCCATACCTACTATTATAGCACATTCCTATCTCTTCTCCAGGCCGGGATTTCCCAATGACTGACAGCAATAATTGAATGTATCCGCTTTCTGTTGTTGGTAGTCTGACATACATCTTATCTGCTTTTCCTGGAAAGTTATGCTAGGCCCGAACACCTTTCTCCTTTTTGGCCTAGGCCTATTGTCAGCAGCACAAGCAGCTCTGGCTTCAGCCTCTAGCATATACAGATGTGGAATATCTGCAGCTAGCATTATCTCAGTTAAAATTTCCATGTCTCTACTTCAATGGCATTGACGTATTGAGGGAAAAATAAGACTGTAGGCTACATGGATACTTTATACATTTGTTGAATAGGTACACTGTTTGGGATTAGCTAATTAAGATGCAATTCACCTGCTTAGACTGTAATTACCATGAATTTAACATGGTATACTAACAAAATCTCATAGTGCCTGTGATCGAATGGCATGTGTTCGAAAGGCACTTTTCAAAAGGCACAATGTCAAACCAGACTAAAATGAATACACAATACCGAATGTGCGGTGTAATTCGGTAGTCTGAGTTTGGTATTGTAAGTGGCGATCATGGTACAGTGTGGGACATGGAATTTACCCATTTCCTCATTGCAGTGCGATCTCAGAGTTGGTATATATAACTTGCAGAGAGGGGCATGCACCCCTGAAAAACTGTAAAAACCATGTGCCATTGAATGGATAGTCTAACAGTAGCTTGGGTGACTGACATCACCTAAGACTATGTCTAATAGATCAAACTATGGTAACTGATTAATTCATTTCTGAGATTGGACCTTTTCAGTGGTACATATTCCACATTTTGGCTTGACATTTTCATTGGTTGAGCATTGCATTTTCCAGATTTCAATAGTAAACCATTAAAGACACCTGCTGAGTGCTCAGTAGTTTACTATGCGCACCCTTGCACAGTTCAGTGCACCATTGCATAAATAAGATAAGCATAAGCAAAATTCATATTTTTAGCTCTGTTTTCCTGATACTGTGTAAACATGAAGAAAAGCTTGTCCATCCTATACTCAAACCCTGGACCATTGAGACTATTGCCCTACACATGCACATGCTGTAGTTACATAACAAGTGCACTAAAAGTAGCCTTTTATTGCTCCTTTTCCTTTGGGTGCACTAAGAACACCAGCATGCAAACATGTTAAAAAAAAGGATGCCGATATACCCCACTGATGTTATCACTCATTGTTGACATCTATTGGAAACAAAAACACCGTGTAGGTGCCTACACTATGTGAACATTTCTATAAGATTACTCTTTTTTGTGGTTCAACAAATGTACTGAATTTTTGCCTCATTTGCATAACAACCATGCTGTCAACTTGGAATCTACATGGTTAGTAGCTGTGCAAGCAAAGTAACTTCATGGGACCACAATGCTGTAAACACGAGGCAGGGTATTACTTTGCCTAAATATGTGAAACATACTACATAATGGTTACAGTACATTACAATACTCTTTTTCATGCATTTTGAACATTTGAGCAGCCTGCATTACGTACACGTTTGTTCTTCACCTGGGGATGGGGGACCAAAGGTGCATTTATTTCATGACAATTATAGCGACATTTTTTGGGGAGAATGATTTTCTAGCATCCACAGTGTGTACTTAGCCCATAATATGTGTGGTGTTACCTGTTAGGGTCAGTTCAGTTAATATTTCAGGACTTTTACTTACACTTGTTTCTGTGTAGACTCCTGTACTTGGAGTTTTGCAAGTACACTGCCGACACGTACACAGAGTCTACACGGTTTCATTACAGGTTGTTGGATCACTCAATCATGTTGATTTGCTTCATTAGCATAAATTTCAGCTACTTATGCTGAATTTGCATTCCACGAACGTTTCCATATTTGTGCTTGAGTGCGCATGATTACATGCCACTACACGGAGCTTACTGAATCTAAAATTTGCTGCGCCCATGTATGAATCACACAGTGACACACACACACAATAAAAATTATCGTATAAGCTTTACTGAATTCCCACCAATGTCTTTGTATAATGACAATTCAGTCTTCTTCTGCATTATGTTCTGCATGCTGATGTACTGTGCATGTGCATTAGACTTGCGTTTCCACACATACACACTACATCAGTGCAGTGCATCAGAAGCATTGGAGAAAAGAAAATCTCCATTATTGTTTCTGTTTCATAAATTTTGTAGAATATACCTGATTTTTTCACTCAATGGTACTTCAGAGGCCAGACTTTTTTCTATTGGTATATTCTTGATTTACAACTACCAGACTGGTTGGGCTGTGCAATCAGCATGCTCATTTTTGAATAGCAGCTAAATAGCATGTTTGGCAATGATCTGGGTATATATGACTCTATTTTTCTTACATCCTTCCATAGTTTCCCAGCAAGCACTAATAGGGAGCATTTCCATGTGTTTGGTACCATTCCTTTTTCTTGCAGTTCCAAAAATACCTCAAAAACTTCACACATAAATCCTCCTCCCCCCACCTGTATAATTCCTCTTCAAAACCATAATTTGTTATTTCCTATTTTGTTTTCCCCTCCAAAATCCTCTCTGCCAATTTTTAACTGCTCTGTGGTAAGCTTAGGCCTTGCTAATTTCCTTTTATATGCACCCATTTCTTTTTCTACTCCTTCATTGTGTATCCTCTCAGTAAATCCAAATTCCCTTACTATCCTGAGTGAGTCAAATTTGTTGTCTGAGCGTAATTCATTTCATTATGTTCTTCTCCTTTATTCCTGTTTTAGCCTTCCTGATATATTTTTCTTCTGTGTGTATCTTGGTTAGTATGGAATTTGCCTCTAATACAGGACCATTTTCCAAACTCGCACATCTGAATACCCTGAATGTTTTTATTAATGTCCCAGATTTCTTGATTTCTCAAATCCTTATGATATCCTTACTATTTTCTTAAGTCTTTCATTCCTTCTTGCAGTTGTCCTAATTTGTTTTGCTGTTCTGGCCTCTCTTCCACATCTCTTTTTACTGAAATTCTGGTATCTCACTCATTTAATTCCATCCCTTACTGAACTGTTACTCAACTCTTCATTCCCCTTCCATTACAAAATCTCCACCCTCGCATCCTTTTTGTTTAATCAGAGGATCTTTCCCATGACCCATTCCATGGGTCTGTTATAATTCTCACACAAAAATACATTAGTGTAGTTAAATGGATTCAGAAAGGTGGCTGCCATATCTTCCATTTTTGATTCAAAAACTCTTTACCTTGACGGTGATTGATATGTGAACATCTTTTTTCCATTTAGTTTCCTATGACAGTCCTTTAGACAATATCCCCTCCATATCCATCTCCAGTTTTTTTTTACATTGCAGATAATACATTTTGTCTCCAGCCACATCTCATCCAGTGGTATATTTTTAACTCCAACAACAGCATCAATGTACCTGTAGTCCACTCATTCACCATTGCCTAAATATATACTATATTTTAACCTTGTTTTCTGGATGAAGAAACAAAGAAAACAAGGTTTAGTTTATTCCCCAAATGTTCACATCTATAATTGCATGCCTCTTATGAAAACATAATATACTTTATTCCACTGATCTTGATATTGATAATCATAAAATGGCAGACTGAATCCTGATATTTTCCCCCACTTCTTATGCCACCTGCTCTCTTCATACCAATACCTCCTCTTGTTCTTCTGTTTCAGGGATACTTTTAGTCTCTAAAACATAAATTCTCATTCTTTGTCCTCAATAATGGATACACCTGCAACTATTTTACTTCCTCTAAACATGGATCTAGTCTAGTTTTATTTACTGAAGAATTGACTTCATTAACAGTCATGATCCTGATATGATTCTCTTTCCTCTTCAATATCTGTATTAAATTACGTACCCATATTTACTTGGCCACTCCATATTCTGCTTTAGTATCTTTTCTATCTTTTCTTGCTCAGCTTTTTCTTCTTTATAAATTCTTTCCTTTCTAAGACCTTTTTGTAAACTATTTTCCACCTACTAATTGATACCCATCAGCTACCCCACATAATGTCCACACCTGTAGACCATGAGCTTACCATTCTGATTTGAACAAGACTTCATATCCAAAAAGCCTGCTGTTATCACTGTTTGCCTGCATCATACAAGATTACCAAGCCATCTTCTTTGTAACCAAATAACTTCTTATCAGAATCCCAATCATTTTGTCTACTTCCCCGTCTCATAATCTCATAATGGGCTGGAACACCGTGGTACTCCACTCCTTGCAAACAATCCACATTTCTCATCAGTTTTCTAATCTCCAAAGAAACTTATTTTCATCACTGTTTTATTTCTTATCTCCATACTTTACCCACCAAAGATTCATATAACTATTTACTTTCCCTTAATATCTCTACAACTAACACAAATTCCTATTTATCAATATCCAGCAAAATAACCATACAGATATGCCAGAACATAATCCTTCTATGCTTACGTAACCTCACCCTTTCAAACTATAATAATTTCAGCTATATATTTACGTTTACATATTTACCCGATATTATCATGCCCTGTGAAATAGTCTCTATTAATATTTTCTTTTTCACTCCTTAGTAACTTTATTTAAAACAATAAAGACACTATTTCAACATGTTTAATGCACTTCATGAAATCATTGTATTGTTTTAATTGATGAATGTATAACAAAACAATCTCTCCCTATTGTGCCAAAATCTGAATTCCTGAAGTATATATCAGATTGTTAAAATTATCCCACTACAAAGCTTTTCCATAATATTTTATTAAAGAAAGCACATTATAATAGCCAATGGGAAGACGCGTCCATGGATGCAAAGGAAAAGAGAGCAAACCTGAAGAACCATTCAGGCAACTGATTGATAATTTGGGCCCCATTCAAGCAATTGTTTGACAGCAGAGTAAATGTTAAAAATGTACTCATTACATGTAACCCCCCCCCCCCAAGCAAGGTGTAGTCATTTCAAGACATGGCTATGTAATAAAAAATAAAGTGTATGAAAACAACATATATCAAGTTTAATTAAAGTACTTAATATAACACTATTCTGTTAAGGAATTACACTTCCATTACAGAAGACAAGATGCCTGTTTGCTAACATGTCCTGTGATAAGCTTTAAAAATTAACTATTCAAAATAAAATAAAGGTAAAAATATAGCAAAATCCAAAAATGTAGAATGATGAAGTGAAACCTGGCTACTAGCTTAAAACATAGGTTTTAATAAAAATGAAGTGGCATAAGTGCTTTCACAGCTCTTGCTGCTTCTTCAGATGTCTTATCAACACTAAACAAGATACACCAATTTATACATCCTAGCTTTAAATCACATGTTCAATTAAGTCAATTAAATCAATTAAAAACTTTTAAAGTAGTGCATAAAAGCATCCCAACAACAATACACAAACTGAAAATAATAACAATAATGTGCAGCACATTATACTAATATAACATAAAAGTTATATTGACAAACCTATATGAACAATGAGCAACTTTTAATATAGGTTTAATAGGGCCTTTCTCATTAAGTCCTGAGCCATGATCCGCTCTCAGTCTAACTATCCATGTGCTCTCTAGACACTCAGTGGCATTCCTAACATCCCCTAACCTCCAATTAACTTCTATCTTATCTATAACCTGAAACTTAAAGCTATGTGCAGTAGAAGTTTCTCTCACATGTTTAGATAATGCACTATATTCAGAGCCATTCTTAATATGGCGCTGATGCTCTCTAATACTGTCCCTCAGTAGTCTATCCATTTTACCTATATAAAATTTTGTGCAGGCCATACACTATGCTAAATAAACTACATGAGAGGAACTACAAGTAGCATGTACATCAAAAACATATTCTTTACCTTGGTCAGGGTGCAAAAATACCCCCGAGATATCTATAAAGCTACAATAATTACAGGAATGACATGGTCTAGTTCTAGCTTGACTAGATTCCTTAATTTTATGGCTCGATTTACCATTAATAAGTTGTTTGGGATAACACAACATTTGCTTCAAAGACCTCTTCCTCTTATAGACAAAATTGAGCTGTTCACCAACTATCTCCTTCAGATCCAAACTTGTAGCCATTATAGGTCAATACTTTTTGATGACATTAACAACATAACCTGTAGTACGAGAGTAAGTGACTGGTACTCTACAATACTTATCATTAAATTATTTAAAACTAAATGTAGGGGGATCGGATGAGAAAAATGGTCTTCCTCTACCACCTCTATCCTTAGCTACTCTAGTTAACATATTATGTACTTCATGTCTTCTATAGCCTGTGTCAATAAACTTATTGTCAAGATCATCCAACTCAACCATAAAATTCTCATCCTTAGCACTCACTCTTGAAATTCTCAGACCTTGACCCTGAATAATATTATTAAACACATAATATGGATGCATGCTCATACGATGTAAAAAATAGTTTCTATAACAAGATTTTCTATACTACATGGTGTTAATGATCCCATCTTGAATAACTTTAATTAATATATCTAAGAAACTTATTTCAGTTTTTGAAAACTCAACAGAAAATTTAAGAAAAGTAGTG
Source organism: Protopterus annectens (assembly GCF_019279795.1). Taxonomy (NCBI): domain Eukaryota; kingdom Metazoa; phylum Chordata; order Ceratodontiformes; family Protopteridae; genus Protopterus; species Protopterus annectens. Next base: position 1,408,800,959 of record NC_056726.1, read on the forward strand.
CTGTGATTAATATAATCAATACAATTCAATAATTCGTCCTGTGTTCCCTTCCATATCAGAAATAAATCATCCACAAAATGCCTGTAAAACAAAATATGTGCATTATACAAATCTACCAAAACATATCTCATCTCCCATATTAACATAATGAGATTGGCCTAGATATTGGCACATGATGTGCCCATAGCTACGGCATCTCTCTGTAAATAGTAGTTCCCATTAAAAACAAAAAATATTATTATACAAAATCATCTCAAGCAAATTACATAAGAATTCCACTTTATTATTTCTAAAAACATCCTGAGCTGTTAGGAACTGCTTAATCCACTCAATACCTACATTATTAGGTATGACCGTAAATAGCGACATCAGAAAAGGCTTGCACAAACTCATATAAATCTATTTAAAATGGTCTAGAATCACTTAAAACATGACATCTAGTGTTCAAAATGGGTCTCAAATTCTTTTCCAAGAAAATGGACATAGGTTCTGTACTCCACTTCCATCCTGAGACTATAGGTCTCAATGGAGGATTACTGGGGACTATAGGTCTCAATGGAGGATTACTGGGGTCTTTGTGGAGCTTAGGTAAGCCTTGGATGAAAAGTATCAGAGGATTATCTACCAGAAAATATTCATACAAGGATTTATCAATTCATCTCACTGATAACAGATAATTAAGTATGTCTTTCATTCTATTGATTGTACTGCTCACATCACTATATCAGTACCTTTCCCTACTAGAGTGATAACTAAAATTTGCCTAGATTACATAAGTACTTTTTTAATGAAAGGAGATAAATTCACTAAGAAAATGTTGACTAGGTAACTGATTTACTAACAAATTAATTGAACTTCCTACTTCTACTATAACCAGAAATTTAATGGTTACCATATGCCCCTGAAATCAAGTTAATTTCTGCCCCATAATGCCTTTAGTGTGAGAAACAATGAGAAACTGTGTAACTTCACCCAATGCTGACCAAAAAGGTAGGCCTAATGTAACAAACAGCAAGCTAAGATAAATCCACTCAGTTTGCACTAATGCTAATCAAGACAACATTAAATGTTAATCACCTAATTATCTGTATATTAGCTAAGTGGCAGTTTAACTGATTTATTTATTTGTTTATGAATGAATGACTAAATTAAAACTGAAGCTCATCCACGTTTCCACAAAGGAGACACCAGTCTAGAACTTCTGTCACTCAGCAACAGGCAGTAACCATAAACACATCCACTTCTCTCAGTATGTGCCATTATTAATTTAATGGTGATCACTAGTGGCCAAATCATTCCACAGTCTACCCCATCTAGTATAGTCATATTTTGTAACAGTGATGCATTCTTTTTAATGTCTTTTTCCCTAAGGATGTAATTTGAATGGATGCCTGTATTTTTTCAGTGCTCATATTTTCCACTGCAGCAGGTTTGGAGTTCCATAAACATGACACACCTTTTTATCCAGCTGTAACCAAAAATCTAAATATTTTCATTTCCCTCCTGGGCACTGATTCACAGAAGCACAGTATACAAACAACCACCCCTTGAGAGAAACTGAGCTTGTCTTACCAAATCTTCTGCTTATTCCCCTTATCTCTGTCCACTATTATACTACTCCTTCACACATCAAGAAAATATGTTCTTTATAAATTTCCCTCGACTTCCCTGACTTTACCAGCAGAAGGGAACATTTGTAGTGACATTTATGTCACCTGTAATAGTATAAAAATGATTTTTTTATTTTTATTGAAAGAGCCATCACCATATTAACCCCAAATGAGTCTAGAAAGGACTTTAATATTTTACATGTATTCCCTTTCTGATGTGCACTCAGTTCTTTTTACCACAGTTACCTAAAACTAAGGTATCTAGGAGACATTAAGGTTGTTTTCTATGACTCCTAGTTCAGCAGACAACCTATTCTTGTTCCCTGTCCTTCCTGACATTTTGCCATAATATTTGACATGCTTTGAAAAGCACACTAGCTCTATTTTTGAGCCTCCATACATGCCTCACGTGTAGCTATTTATAGAAAACTTTTTTGGAAAATACAAAACTCTTGTTGCAGGTGTAAGAATGATCAGAGACTCTTGGTCCCCAAAAGCTAAACACCTATGAGATCCCTTCTTCAATTGCACATGAAGGTGACCCTTCACAACATCCCATATGATACTAGGAATGATTATGATTTTGAATTTCCATCCAGATTTAAGGTATACATTCTCCCCAGCTTCAAATAGTTAAAAATGATAGAATTAAGTTACTAATGGGAGGGAAACAATTTTGGATGTGTCCAAACATGGAAGTAATGGAGGGTAGTCAGAAATCACTGAGGGACAGAGGCTACTTTTTGTGTTAATTTGACTTACAAAATAAGGTGTCAGTTCTTGTATGTCTTCTAGTTGCAGAGAAGTGAATATACTTATCAGACATATGATGCTGAAAACACCCACCTCATCTGATATAACAAATCTTTTTTTGTTTGTTTTACTTCATTGTAGTTTGTTATAATATCAGCCAAATACTATAAAAGTAAGCAATAAGAAAACTATTTAATAAGATATTTCTGTAAAATAGAATCTACTGTATCCATTTCTTACTAGTATATCACACATTTTTCATCATGCATATCATTTTCCTATTACATGGATTTGCAATAAACATTTGTGTGTTTATTAGTGTCATACGCACCATTCTCTATTTTAGGCTAGTATATTGCTTTTTTCTTTGAACATTTTTATTCAAAGTTTTGGAAATTCACAGGTATTTCAAAGAACAAGTATGTTAACTATATACAACATATACAAAGCAAGCCAGCTGATACAAGTATGAAAATGACCTCGCAACAAAAAATCCTGTAAATATCCAACATGTTGCAACTGGCAACACATGGTTAGTATTCATAGAGGAGTCAAAATTTAAATATTTCTCAATCAGCAAGAGTCCTTTAGTCCATGGAGTTATTATGACAGGTTTGGGAAATATCCTGTTTTTTCATGATGGAGATTCTCTTTCTGAGCTATTTCTTGTAGAGAAATTAAGAAATCAGCAATTGTTCAAATTTTGGAGGAAAGGATGTTTTCCATGTCTTGGTTATATTTTATTTGCTATGGTCAGAATAGTCCATAAGATGTAGCAATTTTCATGATGAAGATATCAAACCACAAGGCCTGAAAAAATGTTATCTTCTTCCAGTAAGCAGATAAAGTGAGCAGTTATAGAAAATGTGTAATTAATCAGTCTTACAAAACTGTTTACATCTCTGGCATTGAGTATTCTTATCAGTAGCAAATTCTGATTGTACAAATGAGGTATTTCCCACAGATTTTATTAGATACTTTTTGTTCTTTTTCAACAATAATATGCTTTCACCTAAAGTAATGAAACTCTAGAACTTATTTATTTATTTATTCATTCATTTATTGATTGATTGATTGATTGACCAGGAAAGCCTGGTTGGGTCACAAGAGCTCATTTTATCTGTAGCATGGGCAGAAAAGCTCCATGTAAAAGACAAGATAAAAAAATCAGAGTCATTACATAAAACAGTTAAATTATAAATTTCCAAAACAATCAACAATATTGTAAGGCATATTTGTATAGCAAATATGTTACAAAGAGAACAGTGAGAAAAAGCAAAGCAAAACACTATATACAGTTCTAGAGAGTGTTCTTTTGGCAATTCACAGTAGTAAGTAAAAGTCATGTGTTTAATTGTAACTATGAAGGGGGAGAGAGATTAGGATAAATTAATATAAATGGGGAGAAAGTGATAAGAAGAGGTTATATAACATGATAGAGAGGGTAGGATAGCTAGGTGAAGATGAGGAAGTGATGATGTGTCGGGAATCTGTACAGATAGGGGTGGAGAAAAAAGTAGAAAAGTAGATAAGATTGACATTCAACTGGGGGTATAGCATGAGCAGAGAAATGGGTTTAATAGGTGATCTTTCAGAAGATGCTTGAAGGAAGGATTGTAAGTTACAGTTCTAATAGCCTGTGGAATATAATTCTACTTTTTGGCAACAGAGTAGCAGTAAAACCTATTTCCAATTGCTTTTTGAGGTTTGTAGATGGTGAGAGGTTGTTTATCATTAGAATAAAAGGATCTGTTTGGGTGATAGGAAGGAAGAATACAGCTTAGTGCAGGATAGGCATGGGGATTATAATTGATGTAATGGGCAGTAGCTGCACAAAGTCCAGGTAGTGGGGTAGTTCAAGCCAATTCCAACTTTTAAGGGCCATGGAGTAATGTGTATAGTATTGTTTATTGACAAGAAATCTAGCAACTTTAATTGTTATTCGAGTTATTGTTATTTAAAACCAAGATTCTGTATAAATTAGAAATTACATTTTTGGGTTATTATTGTTATATAAAATTTCATGTAGATATGTTTAACTTATGGGGTTCTTTATAATAGGATTGGGATAAAAGAAAACATTTTCTTTGTGCATGAGATCTGATGCTCTATAAAATTAACCAGTCTTGAACTTCCAAGTTATAGTCTGAGATTAATGATAATAATGACTTAATTTCTGTACCAGTAAGACAATTATACCAACATAGAAAGTTATTATTTTATCCATTGAAAAAAAATCTGATGATGAATTCCTTCAACAAATCCTTTAGCTACACCAAAGGGTATTAGAGTATCAAACCATAGTTTCAGGTCTGGATTACCAAATAATTATAGTTTAATTTTTTTAAGATTAAATTAATGTATTTCGATTGTGGGTTGGAAGAGATATTAAATTGGTAGTGCTAATTTTCATTTGTTGGGATTAAAAAGGAAAATGTGCAAAGATTACCAATTTGTTATACAGTTATGGTCTATCCAGCTCACTACTACTACTCTAAGTATTATTACTTTGGCATAAGTGTATTTGTTTGGAAAATGAATACCTCCTAAATTCCAAGGTCTAGTACGATGAAAATGAGCAATTCTAGTTTATTTTGAAACAATAGGAAATTAAGAGCAGCTTATTGATTTTTTATATCATTTTTAGTGGGAGTAAGGGCAAGAACTTCTTTTATGCATAACATCTTTGGGGATAAAATAATTTTAATTAGCTGAATCCTGTCTTCAAAGGAAATAATGAATTTATTCCTCAGATTGGAAATGTTCTTCAGTCTTTTATCATAGTTAATATCTCTAGTTTCTTCAAGAAATGTATCTATGATAATAGGCAGATAAGACAGAGTTTGGGATTCAATACCTATAAGATCATCATGAGAGTTCATTATATTATATTATTTTTTATTTAAAATAAGATATTTAGATTTAAGAGGATTGAAATAAAGAGTTTGAAAATGTTTTTGTAACTGGGTTTAGTTCATTTAATGATTCTTCTAAGTTAGTGTTAACATAACATTATGTTCAAAAAGCATACTTTTAGAATTATAGTGTTCATTCCGTTCTAATCCCTTTATTTTGATTAGCTCTAATTGCTGATGCCAGTATTTGTATGGCTAATGCAAAGAGGATGGCGATAAAGGATAACCTTGTTTTGTTAGTGGAATTGATTGAGAAGAGAACAGACTTGATTTAGCATGTACCTCATTTTATATATATATATATATATATATATATATATATATATATATATATATATATATGTGGGTCTACCTCGACTCATCGAAATTACGTTTCAGTGAAACACAAACAGACTAACTCCTTTTCGCAAAAGTGCGTTTTTACAAAAATGCATTTTCTCGAAAAGGCAACTAAGCAAACAGCAATGGGAGCTGTTGCTTAGATCGCAGCACAACAGGGATAAGGAAATATTCCCTTTTCCCTACTGTAGTGCAATCTCAGAGTGAGAATATAAAAGTAGCAAGGGTATGGGGGGCACAGCCCCTACATGGGGGGGTGCAGGGGGGTTGACTACCTGTATAAACGTGGTTCATGTTGTGTGGGTATTTTTTTTCGGTTTATTTGTATTTCGCAAAAGTGCATTTTTGTGAAAATGCACTTTCGCAAAAAAAGAGTTTGTCTGTTTACATTGAAACGTAATTTTGATGGGTCAAAGTAGACCGAAAGACTGTTTCACCGAAAGTGAAATGGGCTGTCACAGTTTCGCAAAAACACTTTTTATTGAAAAAAAGTGCTTTCGTGAAACTTTCATAAAAGTACAGGGAATCGGGGGAAGTGGTAGTGGGTGAGATCGGACTACAGTGGGGATAAGGGAATATTCCCTTATCCTCACTGTAGTGTGATGTTGGAGTGAGAATATAAAAGTGAGGGGTGTGGGGGGTGCAGGGGGCGAAGCCCCCCTGCATAAACATGGTGTGTGTGGTTTTTTTTTGTTTTTGTGTGTGTATGTGTGTTTTACCTTCCATTTACCAAAGCTGCTTTTTCGGTGAAAGCAGTTTCGGTAAATGGTGTTCAGTAGGGTTGGATTCGGACAGTTGGTCTTTCGATCAACTGTCCTAGATCCATATATATATATATATATATATATATATATATATACATATATATATATATAAAACCTAGGAATGATATACATTGAGAAGAAAAATCAAATAGTTCTAAACATTTGAATAAATAGTTCCAATTTAATGAATCAAAGGCCTTTTGTATATCAAGATTAATAAATATAACTTCTTGACCTTTGTTGTTTGAAAAATCAATAAGTGTTACTATTCTTTTAATGTTATCTTGTGTTTGCCTCTTGTAAATAAAGTCATATTGATCTGTGTTAAATAGTTCCAGTAGAGGCTTTTTAAATTTATCAACTAAAATAGATATAAATATTTTACAATCAAAATTTAGTAGAGACACTGGTCCATATGATGAGCATAAAGAGGATTTGTGTCTTATTTTATAATAGGAACTATTAAAGAATATCTTTAAGAATGTGGAATTGTCCCAGATGACTGTATGGCTGAAATAACATCATGGAATAGGTATATACTTTGCTTGGGGTGTATCTTTAATATTTCTGGTATTAATCTATCAGTCCTGGTGATTTATTTATTTATTTTTATTTCTTTAATTTTATTAGTGATTTCTGGAAATTTGATGAGTCAATTTGTCTTTTAATCTGGGAAATATTTTTTCAGAAGTGATATATCAAAAAGATCATCAATTTGTGTTGAAATGGTCCAATTGCTTTGATCCTTATTGTAAGGAAATATGATATTGTGTAAACACATCCCATATATCCACAGTATCTGTGCAAATATTATTATTAATATATATTTTTTTATTTATTTAACATTTGTTTATCGGGAAAGTCCAACTTGGAATGGAGCCAATTTTCAGCGGAAGCCCAGGGAGAAACATTGTAGATGCACGTCTTTGAAACGTGGGAGGAAACCAAAGCATCTGGAGGAAACCAACACGAATACAGGGAGGACATGCAGACCCTGCACAGAAGACACTCCAGGTGAGAATCAAACTGGAGGACTTCTTGCTGTGAGGTGACAACACTACTGCTGCACCACTGTGTTGTCCAATATTATTTTGTATTTCTTTTATCTGTTTAAATTTTGACTGTAGTTTCATTCCTTTAGAAATATTTTTCAAATGTTTAGAAGTCATAGAACATGAGCCTATTATTAGTTTTTTCTAAAGCTAAGGCTGTTGTCTTTGATACAAATTCATTGTTCTTTTTGTTTAAGTTTTCCATTTCTACTTTATTAGTTTTATCTCCTTTACTTAAATTAGATTAGCATTTTGTAATTTGATTTGAATGCCTATAAACTCATTGTCCCACTTTATTTTTTTCCTAAACCAGGCTCATGTTTTGCCGTGCATATAAGCTTTAAATAAATCCCATATCATAACTGTTTACTTTTTCAATATTATTTATTTGTATGAAGAAATTAATTTCTGAAAGAAACTAATATTTCAATTATTTTAAATTGAATATATAGGATGGAATTATATTCTTCAAAGATAGTTTATTAAAATCCATAGAAATTTTCAAGATAAAGGCCATATGCTCTGAAAAGGAACAATGTATTATATTAAAGGTAACTATTTTAGAGGAGAGGTCATATGAGATAAAGAGCTGGTCAGTTCTAGTTTGAGTGCCATTATTAAAGACATAATCTTGTAAAAAATGCATTCTTTAAATTTAGTTTTTCAGTCCAATTATTGATGGGCTTAGCTGGTGGGGACAATCTCAATTTCCTAGAAGCAGTAGTTTCAGAACTCTTTAATATACAGTTGAAATTACCTCCTGTGATTAGACTGCCTTTTGTATTACTCAGAATAATATCCAATGTTTCATACCTAGTTTAACACCCATCCATGGAAACCAATATAAGTTATTCAAATTTACAAATGATCTGGGGCATTTTGGTATTATTTTTCCATAGAATCATGACACCTCTTCTTTTAGTTTTTAATTTTGATTCTATCAGTATTTAGTAGTGGCTTAGATTCCAAATTAATTTGTCTAAATGTTTACAGTGAGTTTCTTGAAGAAATACTATTTATGATGTATTGATATCAAACTATTTTAATAGACATCATCTTTTCATGGAATTGTTTAAACCATTAGCATTTACAGAAGGTAAAACTAAAATCAATACAAGAAGTTATAAGGAATAGGGCTTGGTAGTTGTATATTTGTATGAATGTAAACTGTTAAATCAGATCATCTTTTATCAGTAAGATGAGAATGTTGGTACAAGGGGAATAAAAAGGCATGCTATGAAATATGTAATGAACATAAACAAATTAATAAAATAATGTTATTACAACTATATACATGGAATTTTATAAAAGTTCCTAGCCTAGAAGTAGAGACCCCACTAGATTAAGCCACTACAATCCAATCTCTCTAAAAGCTCTTTCAATAAATGGTACACAATAAAACGTGAAACATAGCTGAGTAGAAATAAAATTATTTATTATTTGGTAAACATGTTCCGCATATATAGTATAGGAAAATACAAACAATTAACAGACTATTAAACTTTACTTTGTTTAAACAATGAATTAAAAATAGGGAATAAGGATGATAGGTTTGAAAAATGTATAGTATTTGCTTATAGTGCTCCCCTAATACTATTCATTTTCTTCTCCTTTTTTCTTCTCTTTCCCCTTTCTTTATTTATATCACCCCCTTTTTTCTTCTTTCCTCTGCCCCATTTTCTTATTTTATCTTCTATACCATTCCCTTTTGTCCACCATTTTCTTTTCATCTCTCTCTTACTCTCTTTCCCTCCTATTCCTCTTCTTCCTGTTAATCTAATAACTGCTTCCTCTCTTCACTTATATTTCCTCAGAATAATTGGTTTGATTCATTTATTTTTTCCCTTCTCCTCATTTCATATCCCCCACGTTTTCCTTTCCTTTCCTTTCATTTTACCTTGCTCATTCCTTTTTTTAAATGTTACCCTTCTCCCCTTCCTTTTTTCACCTTCATCTTTACTGTCTCAATTCTTTCTTCTCTTCTTTCTTCTGCCTTCCCCCTCTCCTTCCTTTCCCCTTCCTTACTCTTTTCTATTTTCCTTATTCTTTTATGTTATTTTTTCTTTCCTTCCCTTTCCTCTTTTCCTTCCAGTCTTCCACCCTTTCCCTTTTGTTCCCCTTTCTTCCTTCTTTCTCTTTATATAATTATTATACCAAGAATGTCATCAGATTCTAAATAGTATAAAATTATTATATATGGCAGTTTTTATATATCGGTTTCCTACTAAGAAGGGTTTACATTTTCATACATCAAATGAAACAGTATTTAAAGGATGATAACTCAGCTAGTAACAGTAGAAATTATGCTGTGTGTGAGCACAATCAACAATAGATTTCACCTTCTATAAAATTTCATGTCATAATATGAATACTGAATAAACTAAGCATTACTAACAACTCACTACATATACAAGTTTGCTCAAACTATTTGACAAAGAATAATCTGCATTTGTCATTTAAATTGTAGGACAGAGCAACAAACCCAAACAAATGCTGATCTAATGTTACAACTTTTAACCATACATGTAAACAGGGAGTTCTTTCTTATTTAAATCACATATTTCTTCCTGGAGAGAGTGATAAGCTTTCCAAGTATTATATAGTTCTTTTCTGGAGGGATAGAACTAAAGCAATGGTTGTATTTTATAAACTGAATGTGTCAGTTAAATACCAAAATGTATTAACTCCTTTGTGATAATATACTAACTATGTTGTGTGAAACTGTCAAATGATTATGTCCTGAATGTAACATAAGGATGTAATACCATTCAGGAGAACATCCTAATGCTCTATGACCATGAAATAAAGAGGTACCTTGTGTACATGTATTTACTGATTTCTTCATTAATTAAATTTTGTTTGTGTAAATTATTACATTTACTTGTGAATGCAGTTAAATGGATGTTGTGCCACTGTTGATATACCCAGAAGTATTTTCTTCAATATAAAAGGGGAAAAGCAGAGTCAGCTACTCACGTAATTGTTTGCCAATGTTGTTGAAGCAGTAAAAGCATAGATTTTTTCCCTTTCACCCCCTTATAAAAACTCAGTGTTCACAATGTGAAAGAGGAAAAGGTGAGACACAAGAAAGAACATAACTAATATCTCCATATCCAAGCAACAGCTGTTAAAAATCATCCCCTTAGCGAAAACAAAGCAAGTCTTATAACTAGAGCATTTACATTTGTGCTTTACATCAAATGGCATTTTTCACAATCATTGCTAAAGTACTGTTTCAAAATGGACATAAAATCTCCTGTTAATGATCCAAAAAAAAAGAAGAAAAAAAGAAACGTTGTTTTCCTTTTTGCTTTTCTTCCTGTCTCTCTTTCCTTTCCCTTTCCTCCCCCCTTTCCCTCTCACCTTCCCCCTGAATAAGACATAATTACTATACGTGAATAAAGAGCAAGGTGACAGCTATTATACCATATTACCATACACGTTATACCATATATGTTTTTCTACTATTACTAAACCCTTTCTCTTTTAAATTCTGGTCTTTCCAAATCCCACATACTCCTTGGTAAAAGTAGTTTATTTTATTTCAATAAGAAGGGTGTGCAAAACAAGCAAGTCCAAAGTACCTACTGCCTTTCCTGATTGTTTTTGTGGGCTTGCACATCTGTGAAATCAGGGCAAGCCCTTTTCATCATAGTATTGGCTAACCACCATTTTTCTGTTCTGTTAGCCCCCCCCCCCCCACAAGACCAATTACAACTTAGCCAAGCTTTCTTAAGCTACAGGAGCCATTTTTAAAATCCCCTTGGTGTAGCTGCTTGTCTCATCAGGTAGAGTGCCCATAGCTAAGGTTATTTTTCATATTATTTGCTTCTTTTCATTTGGAAGATTTATTGATGTGGATTTACACCTTTGTAAGGAGTAATGAAACTAGACATGTTATATGTTAAGATGACAGAATTCACAGTACCTCTGTGCTCTTAAAGCTATTTACCAAGCTTTAGCATTAGCGTAGCCCAGGTCCTGTACTTACTAGAGTATAAACTTGTTAGAGTTGTGTTGCTGGTGTAGAACATTGTTTCTATTGGAATATTATTTCGTTGCTGCTCACTTTATTATTACATTTTTAAAGGAACTTGCCCAGACATTAATGTGTACTTTTCCTCAGCTATTGGTTTAGAATGTGTGTTATACCACTTGATATATATGTAGTGTAATTTGTATCACTATTCCTACATCTATTTTAAATCTTAGGAGTGCATGTTGCACTTCTCTACGTATAACAAGTACAGTATTGTGCTGGCTAGTATGTGCTTTGTTCTGTACATGTTATCTTCTGTTTACACCCACTGATATATTTGCAACTGCATTAGTCTGTTGAAAGTGTTAGCTGCCAGATATTTTCTCAGATGTTATATTATCACAAACAGATGCTTTATCTATGTATAGATTATCTAATTATTGTGTTTTTCACTCCTCTGTTAGCACCTTTGTATCTATTGCAGTTTTTTTCTTATTAACAAATGCAGTATATTGTGTTAATATTACTTATTTTTCTTCCCAGCTCCCTCTTTTAAATTACTTTACCCTGGATCCCCCCAAGCTCGAACTACTGGCCTGCAGCACTATTTAATTAAACCAGGCAACCTCGAGGTCAATGTTAATTTCAAAAGATACCGAAAGTATTTTTATCTTCTGGACAAATTTGTTAATTGCTAGCCCTTGTTTAATTCTATTTTTAATTAAAGCACTCCACCATGAGCATTAGCTGCCCCCCATCCTGTGCTTCCTAACAGCAGTCTCCCTTTGTATGCTGTTTAACTATTTGAAAGCCCTGCCCATTTTTCTACTATTAATAAACCATTTCTCTTTTAAATTCTGGTCTTTCTAAATCCCACATACTCCTTGGTAAAAGTTGTTTCTTTTATTTCAGTAATAAAGGTATGCAAAACAAGTAAGTCCAAAGTACCTACTGCCTTTTACTGATTGTTTCTGTAGACTTGCACATCTGTGAAATCAGGGCCAGCCCACTCACTCCGCCCTCCCCCCTACCCTAGCCCCATTCCCACCCACCTCATCCTTCATTATCTTTATACCTATTCTGGCCACTCCAACATACTAATTAGATAATCAAAGTCCATAAAAATCACTAACAAATGAGTCAACCAGCACATTCTAAAGTACACTCCCCTCTCTTATTTCACTACTAGTGCAAAAACCTACTAGTGTAAAAAAAATCACATAGCTTTTACCCTTCACTTTTTCCTGCAATCCTAATAATCATTTCTAAAGCAAAATGCAAACATTTGCAAAACTTCCTCTAATTTTCATTCTTCTTAGCACACTCCTCCTCGCATTGACCAAACTCACCTTCCCTCATAACATAAAACAGGGCTTTAAACTATCCCTTCAAACTAAAAACTCCCACTCTTCCCACAACACACTACAACAAAGTCAAGTTATTCTAATCTCATCATCACTATTCAATTGTGACCATGTGCACACCATTAAACTCAAAATTCTCTCCACTGCTAACAACAAAACAAAAACTTTTTCTCTCAACCTTTCAAAATTCTGTCTCAAAAGTTACTACCCAACCCTCATAATATGTCACTCACTCCTTCTCAAAGTGGTGATATTCACCCCAACCCTGGCCCTTGCCTCCCGTTATCACTAACTTAGGCTCCCTCCCCAGTTCCCTGAGTGATCATCTACCTGTTTTCACATACAGAATCCAAACCCAGGTACCAAAACCCCATATCTACAAAACAACCAAAACTCTTACTAAGTTCAACCCATCAACATTTAACACCATTCTAAAAGAACATAACTGGAGCTCTCTACATTCTCTACAAACAGATGAAGCTGTTAAGTATTTTAACAAAATCTTTCTCGATACCACTAACTCTCCGGCCCCTACACTAACAAAAATAATCAAAATTAGCCATGCTCCAAGGTTTACTAAACCTACAAAACTGCTACTTTTAGCTAGGATAGAGCCTGAAAAGTATGGTATAGTAACAAGACACTGATACATAAATCTAACTTTAAACAACTCAGGAACCAAGCCAAAAAAACTAGTCATCAATGACAAAAAAACTATTTCTCAAAACAACTGTCCATCCATAAAAACAACCCAAGAATTTTAAGAAATCTGCATCCTCCCTCCTCAATCCTGGTACCACTCAAAATCCATCTCCATCTCCTGACATGACCCCGCTACATATAGCCCACACTTTCAACTCCCACTTTATTGATACCATCCTTAAACTCATTTCTAAACCCTGTACAAACCCAAATCCATACACCACCAATGATACAAACATCAGGTAAGCAACCATATAAACTTCTAATCATCTTGCATCCCATGAAACTACCACTGAAGCAACACCAGAAATCCATAGTTTCTCCCTAAAGCCTGTTCCCACCTCTCTAATTCTAAAACTTAAAAAAAAAATGAAACACTGTTCCCTATCCACTGACAACCTCCCCTTCAGAATACTTGAAAATCGCTGCTAATGCAATAGCATACCCCGTCAGTATTCTAATAAACCAATACATCTCTGAAAGAACCATCCCAAAAATCTGGAAACATTCCATTATAACTCCACTCCATAAAGTCAGTAATACAAATGACCTTACTAACTATAGACCAATCTCTATTCTTTTTCCTCTCTCCAAAATATTAGAAAAGTGTAAACATAGTCAACTAGTCAACCACCTCATAGACAACAACCTCCTCACCCTAACATAACATGGTTTTTGTCCATTCCATAGTACCAGCACTGACCTCCTCTCCTCCACAGACACTGTGAACAATGCTTTAGATGCAGGTTTAGTAACTTTAGTAGTTTTGTTGGACTTATCCAAGGTATTCAACACAGTATCATATACCAAACTACTTCAACAACTGTAAGAAATAGGTTGATCCCTACATACACTGTCCTAGTTTGCTAATTACTTACACAACAAACAACAGTCAATAAAATGGCAGAGCAAACACTCTACCTTACCTATCTGCTAAATAAAATAGGAGTACCCCATGGGTCCATCTGCAGACCCTTGCTTTTTAATACTTTCATAAAAAAATTACATCTAGTTTCCACTCAAACCACACCTGTCCAGTATGCGGATGACTCCACAATCATATCCTCCTTGGAAAACTTTCAAGACCTCCTAAAAGTAACCCAAAAAGCATTTAAATCCATACCTGGCTTAATGACTCTCAATTACTTATGAATGCCAAAAAACTAAACTACTTATTTTCTCCACCAAACCAACCCCACAAGATTTTAAAATTTACTCCCAAGATAAAATGGAAATTCAGGTTGTTCATTCTGCAAAACTACTTGGTATAACAATAGACAATAAACTGTCCTATGAGCAACATATTCTTAACACAATAAAATAAAACTCACTTTAAATTAGGTAAACACTACAGGCATCAAAAGTACATGGATGGATCCACAAAAATCAAGCTGGCCAAGTCTTTACTACTTGCCTTCCTCTTTTCCTGTACTCTCATCCTCAGAAACCTTCACATCTCCCTCTTTAATAAACTACAATGCTGTTACTACAAAATTTACCTCCAACTTGCAACACCATACCCATCACTGTCAAGCTATCAAAATGCTTAATTGGTATGAATTCTCCCAATACCTCAGTTACACCCAACTAACTCTGGCTCACAAGCTAGTATATAACCCAGAGAAATGCCCTGCTCTACCTTCAACTGTTCAACCTTATACTCTCTTTAGAAATCTACGGTACACAAATAAACAACTTCTGATTGTATCAAAACCAAACAAAAGAGCAGGACAAAGTCTATACTCCTATTCCATAGCTAAATTATGGAATGCTCTATTAACATCTATTACTTTGTTAGTGTTCAAAAGACATGCGTGCGTAAATGGGCGTGCCTTCGTTGAAGGTTGAGTGTCGAGCTGGCACCTCGGCGTTTCGTAAAAATCTACTGCCAATCACTAGCGTCTGTAGTTCCGCTGTGGTGACCCCTTACTGGGAAAAGCCGAAAGACAAACAACAACAACTTTGTTAGATTCCCCTTAATGTTTTTAAATCCTCACTAAAAAGCTACTATCTTAACAACCCCAGATGTCCTTGCTCCCTTAATACCAGACCCCCAAATTCTTCTCCTTATTACTCCTCTATCCAAAGCTATAACCAATTGCTAACAACCAATCCACCTACTATTTCTCCCTAATTTATTTCCTGGTGAAAAAAAAAAGAAAAATATATAGTGAGTGGGTACCAGTGTATATCTCAGTTTTTAGGCAAAGTACTTAAATACTTAAATTGAATTAAATATAATTTCTTTGTTGGTACATGATGTCTTTACATTCACCTCTATGTTAAATAGAAGGTGCTACAGTATTTGTAAAAAAGTTTGCTATGATGTGATAATTATTGTCTATATTTTTTATAGTTTAAAGCTTTTCTTTCTAAAATTGTTTAACTACCTATCTACTGTAATGTGATGTTGGTATTTTACTCATTGTGGAGCTTTTCTCCTCTGGCCTCCACTGAAAATGGGTTTCTATCCCAGTGGCTTTCCCGGTCAACAAATGTCAATAAATAAATAAATAATAAATAAATTAGAAGACAGTATTACAAAGCTACCTGGAACATGAATGATGTTGCAGAATCACCAAGACTTCTTGTTTTTAAGTAAGTGTTTAAGTTCCGATTATACTACATTGTTTCTAAAATTTAAGTTTTACTGTGAATTAAAGTTACATGGGAAATTTAATAGAAGGATAAATAATACATCTATAAAATTGCATTGCCTGTTATAAATTGAGATGAAGATTTTATAGACAGTAAAATATAAACTTTTATGCTGAACTGTGGTTGTTTTAAGCTTTAAGCATATTAAATAAATTAAAGCAGAATTATATAAAGCAGCTATTCAATCATTTGATATGAGAGTTACCTGGTATTTTTTAAAGAGCATCCTTGTGGTTGGTTTTCTGTTTTTCCTTTTTAACATTTAACCATCTGGAGTTGTACAGGGATCTCTTCAAGGTGGCAGATACCAAATCCATGTCATCAGAAAGAGAAACTGTATTGTTGTTTTTCTATGAAGTTTAATGCTTTTTCAAGGTTGATAAAAGATCTTGGTCCATTCTATAAGTAGACTTTTTTTTCTTGCTAGAAAAATTATTTGAGCTTTGAAGTTATTTTGTTTTAGCAACTTTACTAAAGGCCAGCATTTTTCCTCTTATCAACTGTTTTAGCAGAACAGTCATTGTCAAATCTTATATGTTTTTCATATTTTAAGGGTTCCTTTGACCAGCCTGTTTTTAAAATAAGTTATTTGTCAAGAAATGAAAACATTGTTGTAACTATGAATCTTGGTGAAGAGAGAGAACTAGAAGAAGCTGGCTTACCAGTTGAACCATGTGCCATTTTTATGCTATAGGAACGCCCTTCTTGTAGATTAAGGAAGTTGGGAATCCAAGAAAACAAAACAGAAATTATATCTTCTCCTTATGTTTTCTCAGGCAGACCAAAGATTCTAATATTGCATCTTTTCTCTCTATTCTCTAAGTAATCCAGTTTATTTTATAACCAAGTGTTTTGTTTGAGAAGAAATTCTGTTTGTATTTCTTCCTATTTCAGTCATCCATCTACATCCAAAAGTATTGATTTGTTGTCAGAGTTTTTTGAATCATGTCCTTTAATACATTAGTTTTTTTTTAAATATTATTTTCTCATAATTTGTCTAGATTTTCCTGGAATCCATCCATTTTCAAAGAAAGATCTTGTATGGATGACATAACCAGTTGCAACTCTTTTTTTCAGAGAAGAGTCTGAATGTAAGTATGTGAAAGTAATCATTTTTTTCCCCAAAAGTTCTCCAAGAAGTTTAGCTGGAAAATATTGATACATCTTCACCAGATGATAATGTAAAGAATTAGCTATAATTCTTGACTTGAAAACAATAATTTCCAGGATAATAAGTTAGATGCTGTGGAGCTCTGTAAAGGTAATGTTCTCAGTTGGCCATCCTGGCTTCACCCCGACATTACAAATCTTGACAGAGGAGTTATTCTGTTGGATGACCCACTTTTCTCAGCTATACTTGTAAGTCAATTAAAATCTCCACTTAAAATAACATCTCACACTATCCAATCCTTGAAATGAACCATCCAGTGCTTTTCTTACTTCGAAAATGAAGCTCATGGAATATAAATAGAGTCGATCTTCAGAAGGGTTCCCTCAACATGTCCTTTACACTAAAAATGGTCATCTGTTATTGTAATAAGTATCAAGCCTTTCTATATCACCCAGCCACACACTTTCTCAAACAGTGAGAGGGAAAAAAAAACAACACTAATTTATATCCCATCTTTAACAATGTATATGTTCCAGTGGGGATAGATATGTTTGTTGAAACAGGAGTATTGTTTTACGTATGAAGACCTGGCTCCTCTTCACCAAGTCTTTAAAGACAAGGATATTAAAAATACACAGAACTTCTGCAGGGAAAATCTACCAGGTCTGAGGGGCAAGATCAATATATGTGGGTTTTTGTATATTTGTCAACTATACTTTGGAGTCAATCACATTATTTTGACAATATTTTATCTAAGTGGCGTTCATTCGATTAACGCTTCTTCTAATAATTCCTCAGTAAATTTAGGTGCGAGGAAGAAAGTTATTTCGACCACTGCAGAAGTGCATAGGGCGGCTGAAAGTGATACGCTACTTGAGCCTGTTGTCAGTGAGTCCGTCATCACTGATGAACATCCAAACAAGGTACAAAGGTTTGGGTTAAATTTTCCATTACCCATGAGAGATACCTCAGTAAATCGGAGAGGAGGGCAACGACAGTGAAGTCAACACAGAGGCAGGAGTACAACCAGATACAACAGGAAGCATGAAGAAGAGATGAACAATGTTTACTCAATAAAGAAAGCGTTTCAGCAAGTAAGGCATTAGTAACTAACTTATCTAAACATGTCCTATCAGATACTGAGTTAAATGATTTAAAAAAAGGTCTATCTTTTATACCTTCCACTGATATGTGCATTACAGACATTGTGTTTGATTTAAAAATGTTCACTAGGAATTTGACTTTAAAGCATATGTTTAAGCAAACACAACATGATAGTTCTTCTAATTTTAGAAAACCAAGTATGTTTGTTCCTAAACAAACATCACTTATTAATGCCTTTGAGCAAATTTGTATTTCAGACATTTATAAGGTCTATAATGATAGAAACTATAAAAGTAATTGGCAGAATCTTGATAAAGATGAGTTTAAAGCCCTACATCAGCTTGAGAATGATACAAGTTTGGTGATTAGGCCGGCTGATAAAGGTGGGCGAATTGTCCTATTGGATAAGAATCAGTATGATGTATTAATGTATGAGATGTTGGATGATAAGAAGTTTTATCAAAAGATTACACTAATGCAGGTGGAAGCAATGGCTGAATCAGTCAATAGTCAGATTAAACATATGGAGCACCTTGAGATGTTGAGCAATGAATTAGTAAGATACTTTACAACCACTAAATTTACAATACCTAAGATACAGGGGCTACCCAAGCTTCATAAAAATCCTATTAGACCTCCTATGAGACCGATAGTATCGGGTAGTGGGTGGTGTACGGAATCTATTTCAATTTATTTGGAGAAAAAACTAAGACCTATGATTGATACTTCATTCTATGTGTTGAAAGACACAGAACAGTTTCTGCATGATTTATATGTTTTCACAAATCAAGGTGCAATTAATGAGAATTTTATTTTTGTCACTCTTGATGCTGTTTCCCTATTTACTGTTATTCCTAATGAGATAGAGATAGAATATTTAAAGAAATTGATTATTATGTTTGGTTTACACAGTGCTGATGAGATGATATTGTTACAAAAGTTTATGTGTATTGTGCTCATGAATAATGTTTTTTTATTCAAAGAACAGGTGTATTGGCAAAAAAATGGTGTGGCCTTGGGGAGCTCATGTTCCAATAGTTATGCAAATGCAGTTATGTTGACATGGGAATTAGGCTATTTGGTTAAAGGACCGTTTAGTCATTTGATATCATTTTACAGGAGGTTTGTTGATGACCTCTTTATTTTATGGAAGGGTAAGGTATCTGAATTAGAGGCATTTGTTGAATATATCAATGGTACAACGCAATTTTTTAAGTTCACTTTGAATTATTCAACAGAAGGTATTAGTTTTTTAGACGTATATGTAGAAAAAGATGGGATGGATAGGATATCTACTAGATTATTTAGAAAGGATTGTTATGTGAACAATCTATTATCCAGAGAAAGTATGCATCCCAAATATGTTTTTAAAAATGTAGCGCAGAATCAGTTTTTTAGAGCCTCTAGGCTGAGTGTTAAAAATGAAGAGTATGAGAAGCAAATGGTCAGGACTAGATATGAACTCATGGAAAGGGGCTATGATCGAAGAGTTATAGAGTGCAGTGACATGGCTGTTAGACAGTTGAGAGAGACAAGAGCTAAGCCTTACTTCTCAGGGGGGGTCTCTTAGGGAAGTGAAGAGAAATGATAATAAGCTTAAGGTCTGTGTATCCTATTCTAGGGATATAAGGAAATATACAGACATTATTAATGAGCATTGGAAGATATTAATGACAGATCCACAGATTTGTGCTGTAGTAGGTTTGAGACCTCAATTTACCTTTAAAAATAAAAAGAATTTGAAGAGAAGATTATGTAATGTTAAAGATAGAGTCTATGATAAGGTAGTTTATGGAACCAAGCCACGTGGTAAATGTGCACAATGCAAATACATTAATGAAAAGGTGGTTTTTAAACATCCGGATACTGAAAAAGTTTTTGACATTAGGGTTGATGCCACATGTGAGACCGCACATGTGGTATATTTGGCTAGCTGTTTAGCCTGTAATAGTTTTTATGTAGGCAAGACGGATCGCACCCTAAGAGAGAGAATTAGGGAGCATATTTACCACATTGGGAAAGGGTCGAATGTCAATGCTCTAGCAAAGCATATTTTAAACATGGGTGGACAGCATAGTTTTCATTTTATGGTAGTTTCTAGGACCTATGAGCATATAAGGGAAGGAGACATTAGGGCTAGGACAGAGGAGATGGAAGCAAAATGGATTGTTATGCTGAGAGCCAATTATGGCCATGGCCTTAATGATAGTGTGCCTATGAAACCTGTTCTAAGAGCACTACGTAAGTAGTTCTATTTTTAATAATGTTTTTTTAATGAATGTTTTTTAATGAATGTTTTAGTATATAGTTGGATACATAGATAGGGTAACAATGTAAATGATGATTTGAGGGAATGTTATGCCTTTAAATAACATAATTGAAGTAATGTGGTTTAATTATGTTTAATTATTTGCATTATAAGAAGGTGTATGATGCTTTGTATATACACCTGAAGAAGCACAGTGTGAAAGCGCTTGTGTTTGCATTAAAGACAGTACTGCTGTTACTATTATTCGAGGTTGCTTTATTTTTGATCCTGGAGCCTACCCTCAGCAGCTTTTGTTGGATTTGAATATTTTATCTAAAACTCATTTTATCTAAAACACATTTAAATGAAAACACATTTACTGTAACATGTGCCATAAACAGAAAATACACCTCCAAAACATGTTTTGTTTTTGCAGGATGGCCCCCCTTGCACCCTCCATATAGGACGCTTTGCCCCCAGCACCCTCACTTAAATATACTAATTCCATTGTCACACAACCTTGAAAAAAAAAGAAAAAACACCACACACAGTGAATCACTGCTGTCTGTATTTTACTTTCTACAGATAAATGTGTTTTCTTGCTAAAACAGGTTCTTGAGTTCAGGTTCCAAGAATGACACTGCCATACAACATAAAGAGGTTATGCAGTCCTGAGGTGCTATGCTTTAGATGTGACATTAAACAGAGGATGCAGCTGACTCAGTTGGTGGTAGCTTAGGTGAATGTTAACCATGCTATAGCACTTATTTAAAAGCAAGGGTGAATTTCCCCAACATATTAGCCAGTTGTAAAAATATGTAATAATATGTAAAAATAGCACTTCAGGTTTTCCCTGTAAATCGCTGCAGACCTAGTGAAACTAACCCAGTCAACAAAATGTAATTAAATGAACATATTTTCATCCATGAAATACAGGATAAGGAGAGATGCAGAGAAGCAGGATGGCAGGCCATCTGCAGAGAGTACTGACAAGAGGGAGACATAGAAGCAAGAAGAGCAGAGGAGAAGTGGACAGAGAGGGACAATTAGCCAGACTGAAGAGAATGAGAGGGACAGAGACAGAAAAATGAACATGTCTTGTAGGAAAAGACAGAAAGGACAGAGAACATGTTATATATTTCACAAAGAGGGGGCAATCAGCACAGACAATGAAACACTCTGAGAGTGGTAAATGTGGAGGTAAAAGGTTACAGATAAGACAGGAAGTGGCATGGGACATGAACCAAAGGAGATGAGATCTAGTGAGGGGACAGAGAACAGAGTTCTGATGACTGGAGTTAAAATCACAAAGGGGATTGGGAGTGTCAATAAAGTGGATTGGGACTCCTGGGAAACAAGAAAGGAGAGGTCAGGCTTCAATAAAACTGGTCTTGGGGGTAAAGCATGAGAGGAGGTGATCAGTGGGATTACTACGTGGCAGGGTAGATGTATTTTGTGGTGCATGTGAAGATCAATGAGCTGTCAGAAGAGACAGTTCATGTGGCAGCAAGCAGTGCCATGAGAGAGGACTGAACATAGCATTCTCAGAAGTGTTACTTGTACCTACAGCCAGTACAGAGTAGAAATGTAGATTAGGATGTTTAATGACTGGCTGCAACAATAGATAAGAAAGAAAAGATGGGGATGGAGAGGAGGCCCCTGGTGGGGAGACCAGCTGTTTGCAAGGCACTGTTTCAGTATTTACCAAGAAGAAACAGCATTGCTTAATGGAAGGTTGGAAATACATATCTCAACAACTGTACCTTTAAACTGGGATGGAAGGGGGAGGGAGAGTGATACAAGCAGAAGAGAGGCTAGTTGGTTAGAGAGAATATTAAAAGAGAAGCAATACATGGAAAACTTAAATATTGTTTGTGTAGTTTTGCTCAGCAATGCAAGTAGTCTGTGTAGGCAGATGTTACTGCAAACAGTCATACAGTACAGGGTGGTGGACATTGCTGATGGTACAGAGACTTGTACCACTGACAAGAGGAGTAGATTGTGTACAGGTTGTTCAGGAAAGACAGAGAAAGGAAACTGGTATACAGTGGCAATCTACATAAAGGAGGGCATCAGATATGAGATAAGAGAGGAGGAAGAACATCATATCAGGAATGGGCAAACGTACATTCAGGGTCAGAAGCTTATATGCCCTAGCAGTTAAAGTAAAGCAAGGCTGGAGAGCAGGTGCATTGATATAGGGTATTAGCCCTCAGGCACAATAAAGGAGAAGAATGAAAAAATTAAGAGAGGATAAAGAGGAGAATGAAAATAATATGCATGCACCATCTGAATCTGCCGAGAGCAGACTGATGCACTCCAGGGTAGAGAGGGAATGTGATCTGACTGAAGTCTTGGGTTCAGCCATTGGTGCAAGATTGTGCCAAAAAGGATAGAATTGTGGGCATGGTCCTAATCAGTTACCAAGGTGTCATGGATCTCCAGCTTAAGACATCCTCAACCAATAATGTTTATGTAACTACATAGTTTACAGTACTTGGAAGGGTAAAAGTGAGAAAGACTATGTTGATGACATAAGACTTTAGAAAGATGAATTATGCTGCACTCTGGGAGAAGTTAAATGGTGAGTTAGGAGGCTGGGAGTAAGTCAAAGGCATAAACAAGATATGTGAATGAACCAGGGGTGGAGTACTCAGAAATATGGGCAAAGCTGTGAAGAAGAAGAAGCAAAAATGAAACAGATAAGAAGGACAATATGGCTACACAAGAAAGTGATACTAGCAGATAGGACAAAGGATATGGTCTATAAGAGACGGAAAGAAGGAAGTGGAGAGATGGAGGGGCCAGAGTATAGCTGTGGATACCAAGAAGGCTAACAACAAAACAACAAAGATGGAGAGGGCAATAAAATAAAGGTGAAAGTAGAAATGGTGTTAGTAGAAGGGATCAAGAAGGGGAGCAAGGGTCTTTTAACTACGTTGTCAAAAGAAGGAAGGAAGGAAGGGACCAAACTGACTAGGTTTTGTAAGGATTTGCACTTACAATTTATGCCTTTTTTATTTATTTCCACTCAGGTTTGACTTCAAGTTCTTGATCAGATTTGAAGTTCATAAGTTCATAGGGGGCACTAGACCATCAGCCACTGAGACCACTGGATGTCCAACCAAATAAATGTGAATTATTACATAAACCTCCTTTGTCTAGGTTTTTGAGATAACATAATGGAGATTTTATGACTGCCCATCAAGTTATCAAGACTAATTTTGAAAGCAGCCAGAGTACTGCTTGTTTTGACACTTAGGTATAACTTGTTCCATAGGCTTAAAATACATTGGATTAGATAGCTATTCTACTAACAAGTCTTACGTATTTGTAGATGTAGGCTAAGATCCTTAGCATGGGTTTTTGATGAGCCATTAATTTTGTGGAGGAACAAGAAATGTAATAAGGCAGGGTCATCTATGGCTTGAAAAGCAAGGTAAATGTTACTACAATGGAGTTTTTAGAAGACTGAGTGCAAGTAAAAGGGTATCAGTCTACAAAGGCAATCAAGGGACTTGACAGCAGTGATAATTGTTTTTCCTCTAGATCATCTTTTATTTTATTTTCAAAGTGAATCAGCACAACAATTGCATAATATTCCGCCTATCTTAATTCTAGTATCATTGAAACAGCTTCAAAAAACAACACCAGTTTGTTTCTTATGAACATTGATACAGTCTTCTTTAATTTACACTGCTCATGAATAAAACTAGTGAACGACTCTTGAAAGGCTTACACTACACACAACCAATCAAACATCCTCCTTGAATAACTGTATTCCCCTCATGCTACTTCCAGTCACATCAATGTCTGTCTCTCCTAATTAATAATAAAAAAGGAAGGCAACTCCCAGCAAAAAGACCAATAACCAGAAAAACAGCAGCTATCATTCATATTGCCCTGATCTTTAGGTATAATTAGGTCCAGGTTAATTTTTCTTAAGAACATTTTGATGTCCATTAGTGAATTGGCTACATCACCTTTGTTAAAGGGAATAAATTTAAGTCCCTTTGATAACAAATCAAAATGTTCCTTCTCCAAAACCAAACCACTAAAGTTGTATATAGTAAAGTTATTGTACGTAAATTTGATATCGTTGTGTGTAACTATATCCAATGTGGCATATATGGCACTATGAATGATGATAAAAATGAGTTAAAACGAAGAACTACCTACAACCCACCTTTGCACCCTCAACTTAAAAACTTTGAAAAAATAATGGACAAGGAAGTTAGAAAAGTTGACTCCTATTATAAGGGATATAAAAATGTGATTTACATTTCCTGGCTTTGGATCTGTGTTTATGCTTGACTTCGTACACCAAATGGACTGATACAGTCAACTCCTTTCGTTTTATTCCCAGAGCTGCTGTTTTTCTGGTTATTGGTCTTTTTGCTGGGAGTTGCCTTCCTTTTTTATTGGTTTTATTATCATCGGCAACACGGAAATGGAGCCTAACCTTGTTCCTGATTCTAAGGGACAGGAAGACGTAGGTACGACGCGCAAGCTGATAGGACAGCTCACTGAGTTGATTGACTTGCTGACTCCCCTTAGTTTGTCCCTAATACATCAACAAAGCGGAAGTAATGTACGGAGGTTTCAAAGAGGTGGAAGGAATAACCTAACTAACGGAGAGGACCACGAGGATGAGAGAGAGCTTATGGGCAATGTTTTAAGCAACAGTGATGCCTTTAATCCGTTAAATACACCACTTGCTCTTCAGAACCAGGAGGGACAAACCGGTACTGTTTTGGATAAGGGGAGTACAGCTAGGAGTATGCCTGAGACTCGCAGGCATAACACAGGTACTGGAAATATTCCTTCCCAAACGGAAGACCTACATTTATGGTTAAATTACAAATGTGACTTTAAAGCGAACTTTAACATTCCCGACTCTAAGCATAATAACAATACCTATATGTTGATGCTAAATGATTTATCTAGACTTATGAGCAAATATAGACATTTAAAAATAGAGAACGAATATTTAAATTAATGTGTGTACAAAGAAATTGTTCCAAAAGGCCTTAGGCTTTGGAAATTTCCTAATAATGTGATTATTGGTTCGGAATTTCATAAAGAATTATTGAGTGTTTTTAACAACTGTGGTTTAAATGTTTTAAAACTTATGATTAAGAATAACAACCATGTTATGGACATACTTCTTAAAGATATTAATGAACTTGATTCACGTATCAAAAGTGACTTGTTATTCTCTTTGAATGAGGAGAAAATTAAGTATTTTAATTTGAGGAAGGACATTGAAAGTAAATGTAATGATGTCATAAAAAGGAAATTAAAGAAGTTAGAAAGAGATATTCTAGAATATAAAAACAATACATGCTACCCAAAACCACCAGTTAGAAGAGAATATTATAAGGAAGGGTGGAATAAGTATAATGTATATAACAATGAAGGAGAAGAAGAAAGATATGAGGTTTTTAATAATAGTGGGGAAGATCAGATTAATTATGACCAGGAGTTTCCACCACTAAGGAGGTCAGAGAGGTTATTAAGCAGAAGGGGACAACAACCTGAACAACAAAATTTTCAGGGGAGGGGAGGGAGGAGGGGGAGAGGACGTTACTAGATAAACCTCAGCCCACCGCCTCACCTAACCCAGACACATTGGATATAGTTACACACAACGATATCAAATTTACGTACAATAACTTTACTATATACAACTTTAGTGGTTTGGTTTTGGAGAAGGAACATTTTGATTTGTTATCAAAGGGACTTAAATTTATTCCCTTTAACAAAGGTGATGTAGCCAATTCACATCAAAATGTTTTTAAGAAAAATTAACCTGGACCTAATTATACCTAAAGATCAGGGCAATATGAATGATGATAAAAATGAGTTAAAACGAAGAACTACCTACAACCCACCTTTGCACCCTCAACTTAAAAACTTTGAAAAAATAATGGACAAGGAAGTTAGAAAAGTTGACGCCTATTATAAGGGATATAAAAATGTGATTTACATTTCCTGGCTTTGGATCTGTGTTTATGCTTGACTTCGTACACCAAATGGACTGATACAGTCAACTCCTTTCGTTTTATTCCCAGAGCTGCTGTTTTCCTAATTAATAATATTATAGCCCTTCCTCTATTTCCATATTCTATTGCATTATCACTGATTTCTTTTTCTAATTCCTCTCTGTCTCCCAAATCTTTCACATACCTAACCCCTTGCTTCAATTAATCTCCTCATCCAGTACTCCCCAATTCCTCTTTCATAATGTTTCTTAATTCTGTTCTTCCATCTCTAGTTATTCCACTCTTTTTGTTCAACCACTCCACAGATAAAATTTCTCTCTTCTAACCCTAATTATTCCTATTTGATTCAACTCCAAATAAACATAATATTCACCTATGTACAACCTTTTCTCCATACATAACCTCCCAATTTTTTCAGTCTTTTCCATTCCTTTTGCACCATCCTGCACTTGCAACACCCACGTGTTAGCTGCCCCTTTCTCCCCACATCTCCAACATGCTGTTTCATCCCTTTGTCCTACAACTCTTATTGGGTGTGGAGGCGGTATTCTAATGCAAAATCCAGTTGCGTACTTGTTCTCTGTATTTCCTTCAAAATCTCCTTGCATCCCATAACACATATTTTTGTCTCCATCTTTCGTTAAGCACCTCATCTCCTTGTACACCACTTTTTCACTTAAATCTTTATATATTTGTCCTGTTTCACCTTTCCCCTTCTTAATCAACCAATTTTCTTAATAAAATGTCATCTCCCTGCATTCAGGCTCTCTCTTTCCTATTAATATATTGCAACCTGGTTGTTGCCTTACAAATTAACAACCAGTCTCCCCTATATAACCTGTATACTGACTGTAGTACTCAAAACCCTTATTTTCTTTTACTACTCATCTCCTCACAAGCTGATAACACACATTAGCCTCTTTTCCCCATTCACAGATTTTCCACTGGACACCCTTTTTTGTTGCTGCATCGCTATATCAAATAAGCTTCTCCTTTTTTCTCCTCTGAGACCCTTAATCCATGGATGTTCTTAGTCATTTTCAAAGTTGCTTTTTCTGCCTTTCCACTCTACTGTTGTCTCCTCCTTTGTCATCCTTTCATTGTTTAGGTTCATAGGTTAGTACTAAGCTAACTGCCTTGTGAGACATTTTAAGCCTAGCCAGTTATCCCGTGTGAGACTCAAACCCTGCACCTTGTGTTTGTAAGGAAAACACCTTACCATTAGGCCACCCTCCCATCCCACCTTTTTGCTTCCCATATAGTTGGGGAATCAGATTTATAGCCACTGCATATCTATTAAAATCCAGCTTCTCCACCCTCCTTTATTTCTTTTAGCTCTCAGTCAGATCTTTCTAATTCTATCTCTTTTTCCCTTTCAGGCACATGTATCACATGCTAGCTGAATCCCCTAGTAATATCTTTCCATCAGGGATGTCACTATGTATCAAACCATGTGCATAAGGAAGGGTAAGAGCATCACCTGTGTCATATCAATCCACCCCCCATTATTTCCCAGTTTTCCTTGGTGACTTCTTTCATTCTTTCTCTTTTAACTCTTTCCAGTTTTAGTTCCTAATATACTCCACAGTTGGAAATATTCTAACTCTTAAATACTTGTCTCCTCATCTGATCTAGGCAGCCCCCCTCAAGACCTTTCCAGTCTTGGCTATCACTGATTTCGGAAAATAAAACATTAAACTTGACCCCCCCCCCCAAATCTTTGAAATAATTATGTCACCTGAGGGAACAGTCTAATGTTATCCACCAACAGGAGCATTCAGTCATCCACAAGTATGTTAAAACCATTTCATTTCTCTCTCTGTCCCATTCATTTATTAGGTCCCATAACTTCTGGTCAATTTTCCCATACTCAATAAGGAAACATCTGGTGAAAGGGGGGCACACCGCTTGGATCCATTACCTTGTTTCAGCCTTTCTGATTGATGTTAATTAATTTTAATCGTCACTCGAGAATCTTAATACAAAACATTTATTCCTCTTTAGAATCTGCAATCCTGTATAACCTGCCCAGCCATCTGAAACATAAAATCCTAATTTATCAAATCAAATTCCTATTGTACATCCATAAAAAATATTTCAGCTTTCCCCCAATCTCCTGTCCCCAAATCTGAAAATTCAGTAATTATGTTCAGTGTTTTATCAATGACCTATTTTTTACAAAACCTTTCAGGACTCTTCTGCTTACCTTTGGCAAAAACACCTGTAATGTAGCTACAAGAATTTTTGTAACTAGGCTGACATCCATCTGAAGCTAGCAAGATCTTCCTTTTCCCCTTTATTCTTAAAGAAAACAACCATTCTTACTTCCTTCATAGAAGCTTGCAATAATCTTCCTTCACTGCTCCATTGAACAGCTCTGCCATAAGACCAGTGGCCATTTCAGTAAAGAATCTGTGAGACCTCTAAAGGTGAATAATAGCTTTTGAGAGTAATATGCTGAAAGGAGCATTTCATTCAATGACAGGACTTATGAGGGATGAGTATGGGGGAACTAACACTTCTTTAGTTTTAGAGGGGATGGGTTTAGAAATTAGCAAGGCCAGACAGAAGCATTTCCGAAGTATTGCGAAGATATCAAAGTCAAATTATAGTGAGTTGTCAACACAAGTCCATAAGTCACTGATGACAATATTAGTTTGGAGAGGTTTGTCATTTGTATTTTAGGGGGGGTGATGTTTATCAAATAGAACTACATACATTTCTTTGCATTTAGCCTAAGACTGTTGATAGTACACCAAAATTTGGCATTAGTCAAGCCCAGAGATGTAGCAAGGTTGATTGGCTTGGAGTCCAAATAGAAGTCTTTTGGCTAAGCAAAGAGCTATTATGTCTGTTTTAAATATACATAATACCTCCTTGATAAACTGTAACATGGTACTATTGTGTTGGTACTTAACAGCATTTTCTACTGTTCATAATATTCACTGATTGTCATTTATCCTGCTACAATCACAATCTGGCTGCTTAAATGCGTATTGAGACTAAATGGCTTTGAGGGACTGATGAGCATCTCTAATAAAGTGCCAAGCACACCTTTCCAACAGCTTTTATCTGAGGCAGCTTCCCCTTCATACTACCCTTCCTAAGCCCCTGCTGAAATAACTGTGTATTGAAAGATGAGCTGCCAAGTGTTCCCATTTGCTCTCATTGGAAACTTAGGTAACAATAAGTCTGAAAAATAACATATCAGAGAAACAGATGCCAAAAAGGAAAGGACCCACTACTGGTCCTGCAAGAAACTGCTGGCACTACTTTTTACATTCAAAGGAAGGTCCTACAATTTTCATTACATTTATTCTCTCAGACAGTCAATAGAAATAATGGGGTACTGTATCAAAGGCTTTCTCAAAGTAATGATAAGCAATGTGAACAGAGTGACCATTGTTCATACTTTCAGTGACATTTTTAAA
Organism: Protopterus annectens; assembly: GCF_019279795.1. Taxonomy (NCBI): domain Eukaryota; kingdom Metazoa; phylum Chordata; order Ceratodontiformes; family Protopteridae; genus Protopterus; species Protopterus annectens. The sequence continues at coordinate 1,408,830,994 of NC_056726.1, forward strand.
GAGTTTTTGCAAGGTTAAAATGATGTTATTTGCCCTTAACAAAATCAGATTGGTTTGTGTTAAGGGCCAGGAGATTGCCTGTAACTGCACTAATGGCTTGGATATAATGCAGTCCATAGCCTTACATATAAGACTGATGAGACCAATGGGTCTGTAATTGCCTGGATCAGTGGTAGGGCCACTCTTGTGTAGTGGAGTCACAGTATTAGCTCTTTAGTCATCAGGCATATAACATGTAGAGAGGGATGAGATTCGAAAGTTTAATGAGAGGCTCAGCCAAGGCCATATTTTAGTTCTAATAAGTAGACAACTTGGTACATTATTGAAACAGGTCAAAACAGTGTATTTAACTTTGGATGTTGAAATTGAACTTGGTCTGTGGTAAGTTTAGGAAGGAGATTTGAAGGACAAGGACAATGAATCAATAACTAGACATGGAAAAGTTGGATTAAAACTTATCTGATAGAATATTGGCTATTTCCTTAGATATGAGTAGGTAATATTATTTTATACAAATACTCCCCATAGTTTCAGATGTAGGCGCCTTTTCAACACATCCCAAAGAATATGTAGGAATTGGTGGGTTTTTTTACATTTATTTATTTATTTTATTTTACATTTGTTGACCAGGATAGTCCGACTGCATATATGTACATTTTCAGCGGAGGCCCGGGGAGAAAAGCTCCACATACCAAAAAAAGAGACAGTACATACATCATTGAGTGATAAACTCAGGCAGACATGTTTAGAAAAATATAGACAAAGAATACAGGCAGATATCAATATACACAATGAGCACACTTACATCTGATTGGCAGAGACGTTCACATAGAATACAATCAGATTTCATAATTCACAATGCTTAGACATTCAAATGCTATGAGGCATAGTTACTTGGCTAAACAGCAGTTTGGGTAGCAAGACATGTATTTGTGAAGTTGTTAGTCAGGTTTAGAACAAGAGCACAGCCAATGAGATGTGAGGTATTTTTTGAGTTCTCTTTTAAATAGGGGTAGTGAGGTTTCCTTGGTAATGGTAGTAGGGAGTAGATTCCAGATTTTACCCCTTTTGAGTTGGCAAATATAGCATCACCTGCAGAGTTGTTGGATTTTTGGGTCAGTATCAATAGTTTATCAGCTGAGCGTAATGTCCTGGGGGCAGTATGAGGGGTGAGAATATTTTTGAGGGCAGGGGTGTTATCAGTTTGATGGAGTATTTTATGCACTACTATAAGCTGGTTGAACTGTAGAATGGTAGGATACTCTAGCCATCCCAGTGCTTTGAGATTCTGGCAATGGTGGGTCCTAAAAGCCATGCCAGTAGCAAATTTGGCTATATGATTGTAATATCCTGATAATTTGTTGAGATTGGTTTTGGATAGGTTGGTGAGTACAGGGGAGGCATACATAAGGGTAGAGAGGAGGTGTAATCTTGCAATAGCTACCCTAGCTGGGGGGGGAGGGTGAGGAAAGGTTTGGCTCTGTACAGGGAGCCAAGTTTTTTGTTGACAGACTTAATAGTGTGATTTACATGTTTAATAAATTTAAGATTGTTGTCTATTATTATGCCTAGAAGCTTTGTATGGTCAAAAGGGGAGATAATGGTGTCATCGCTAGATTTGATGTTGAAGGAAGGAGGATAAAGTCTACGGTTAGGAGAGAAAAGTAGTAGCGTGGTTTTGTTAGGATTTAGAAGCAGGGGGTGATTAGCTAGCCATGTTTCTACCATGCTGAAAGTGGTCTGGGTGAGGGTTAGAAGTTGTGTAGGACAGGAGGCAGAGCATATTAGCGTTGCGTCATCTGCATATTGGAATCAGGTGGCTCCTGGGATGGTGGTGTGCAAATCATTGATAAAGACAGAGAAAAGAAAGGGACCTATTATGGGCCCTTGTGGGACACCTAGGGTTAGAGGAAGTTGGGATGACAGCTTGCTCTGCCATAAGACAGCCTGCTGTCTACCGTTTAGATAGGACTGAAACCATTGTATTGCGTGTTGGTCTAAACCAATGGTTTGTAGGGTATTGAGCAGTAGCTGATAGTTGACCATATCAAAAGCTTTTGAGAGATCTAGGAAGAGTGCTGAAGATAGTTTGTTGTTGCCACAATGACGATTGATGACATTAGAGATAGATAGAAGAGCTGTGGTGGTACTATGGAATGGCCTAAAGCTGTGCTAAGAGTCAGCGAGCTTTCCGTTTTGAACAAGAAAGTGCATGATTTGTTTGTTTAGCTAGTGGTGAAAGTAAGGCTATATGTCTAAAGTTAGATAATTCTGTGGAATATCCTCCTTTATGGAGAGGCATATCATGTGATATTTTCCATATTGCTGGGATGGATCCTTCTGAGATGGATCTGTTGATCAGAATGGAAATGGGAAGTGCTACTGTATCAGCTGCTTTTTGAGAATATTCAGCTGGGAGGTGGTTGGCAGTTAGTGTAGTAGGTTTTAGCTTTTTGAGTAAGGTCCGGATCAGGTTGGTAGGTACGGTTTGAAAGGTAAAGGTGGGTTAGGTGCTGGGTGGATCAGGGCTAGATGGGCCAGAGCTGGTGTTTGTGTCCAATGGAGTGAGATGGGTAACTAGAGACTAGATAGTTTCAGCAAAGAAGGAGTTGAAGTGGTTTGCAGTTTCAACAGGGGATTTATGAAGGGCAGCTGATGGGGTAGGAGTGGCGGAATGGCCTCAGTGGAGAAGATTGTTAATACCAGCCCAGAACTTTTGAGGTTTTGATACCACTAACTTCTTTCTAAGGTTCAGGAACAGGTTTACTTGGGTTGTGTTAAATACTGTTTCATTCAATCCCTACAAGTTTGCTAAAGGTTTCTCCTGAAGTCTAATCTGGATGACTATTGGGACATGGCTGACACTGTTGCAGACAGCACCTTTAGTAAGAGACTTAGCTCAAAAGACAGTAGTCTATGCAAGTAGGTTTTCACCAGATGTGAATAATGTGTGTGTAGGATAACACATTTTGAAATCTGAACTTGTGAACTGCCATCAGTGGGGAGAAGCATGACAAAGGGAAATACTGCCAGCCCAGCTAGCTGAAATTTTGTAAATAATTAAATGTCATTTGTGAATATTAATATGATTTATATAGAAGTGTAACAAAAATAAGATACTGCCAGCACAGCTATCTGGAATTTTGTAAGTGGCTGTGTGTCATTTTTGTATGTCAACATGCTCATGTAAGATGCTTGTTTTACAGATGTATTAGAACTGTATGTCATGTTGTACAGATGTGTGCTGAAGAGCTATTTTGTAAAGTACTGAGCAGAAATGTATATGCATTATTGTAACTGTTTAGATGTATATATTTTAATAGGGGAGACTGAAACACAGGAGGTTAACTTGGAAAACTTCATAAGAATGTTTGAGGTTAAGTTCTTCATTTCAAATTCTGCTAGTGCTTGCGAGTCTCTGTGGTGGCGGACATCAACACTAATTTCTCTGTCACCCTGCTCTGCTCGACCCCACGGAAAGGCTCGCATTGCTTCATGACTGCTCTTAAAACATACTGAAACCACCAACAGTCTTATAATAATTTTTTAAAAAAAGGAAACAAGGACATCAACACTAATTTCTCTGTCACCCTGCTCTGCCCAACCCCACGGAAAGGCTCGCATTGCTTCACGACTGCTCCTTAAAACATACTGAAACCACCAGCAGTCTTTTAATAATTTTTTTTAAAAAAAGGAAACAAGGTTGTTACTTTTAATATTTTTCTGCTTAATTTAAATGAAACTAAGGTACTGTCCCACTTGGGAATCAACAGCACTGGCAGCAATCTATTAGGCCTTCTCCTTACCCATGTAATTAGTTGATTAGTAGTCACAACTAAGTAAAAACTAATATTCAAGGATAGTGTAAGGAAACCTTTATTTGCACGCTTATCCCAATTTGTGTTATATCTGATCTGTCCTGAACAGCAAATACAGATTGTCTCTGTAATCTCATGGTCTGGTGTGAGGCCACGTGACAGCAGACACACCCAATCAAAAGAAAGCATCCCTTAGTTACCTCAGAGTATGGAAGCAAGGTATTAAATCTCCTTTGTCTTGCGCCATTTATTTTTTCATTTTAAATTCTGCTAGTGCTCGCAGATCACGGTGGTGGCAGTAAGACTTCCCCTTTAACTGTACTATTCTGTAAAATTGCTAGTGCAACTATATGGTATTACTGCTCTGTTCAAAAGAACGTCATGTTTTCTGTATTCACAACTTTGCTAATTGAAATTGTAGCCAGTAGTGCTGTTATACAAAACAAAAGGGCAGTAGTGTAACTAGTCTCAGTAACACGTGGTCATTGACTCCAACTTTTCAGTACATGCTCTGTTGTCATGACCTATCGTGGGCCTATAAACAAACCAGCTAAAACTGTAAATCCTCTCACTAGGTAAAGGCAAGTGTTCTTTACCTTACGCAGGTATACAGAATATACAGATTGTCTCTGTAATCTCGAGGTCTGTTGTAGCCCGCTCCGTTCACCTCGCTCCGCTCAGCTCACTCCACTCCCCTACCCTACCCCCAATTCCCACACACCCCCACCACACCTGCACTTATTGTAAACAGTAGGTCACCTGATAACCTACATACACCAATCAGCCACCTGATCCAAACCCTACCTATCATATCTATCAGTTTCTTGCTACTAACTGCCCCACCACATCCCCTAACTCCATACCAAATTAGTACACAGCATTAGTACACACAGCATTAAATGGGCACAACCCCTCCCCTGCTCCTATTTCTTACACCTAAGGCCACAAACAACCTAGTATAACTCCAACATACAATGCAAATCACACCCCCTCACTCTTAACAGCTCTTGCTTCCCTCACCTTCCTCACATCAATTCATACCAATATATCAATCAACAACACTTCCTACCACACAACAGATACTACTTCAAAATTGCAGTCTAACATACATTTTCACATCTGTTCCACACTATTTAAAGACAATTCCATACTATACATGTATAAGACCTGCCAAACAGGAACTTATACTAGAAAAATACCATGTAAATCCCACAATGAAATAGCACACATAATCAAACAAATCATAACTCATAGCAAAAGGCTACTTACTTCAGGAGACATACATCCAAACCCAGGACCATCCCACACCATACTTCCTAACAGGCAGAAATCTGACCTAATTATTAACCTAAATATCAGGAGTATCTCCAATAAACTCCCTAATTTTCATGCCTTCATAACCCAATACTCCCCAGACTTGCTGGCCATAACTGAAACCTGATTGAAACCCAGTATCCAAAATGAAGAGATTCTCCCTCCCGGATATAGCATCCTAAGATTAGATAGAACAGGGAGGAAGGGAGGTGGAGTTACAATTCTGTTTAAAAATGCACTCAACCTCCTACCTTTACAAACCTCCCTACCAAAACTTCATAATGCCGAAATCCTAGGTTCAGTACTGGCTATAAACAAGACAAAAAACATTAACATTCTCTGTAGCTAAATCCTTCCAGGAAATAATGCCCCCACAATTGAGGAAACCCTTCAGTGGGCTAGGGATAACCTCCCACAAGAAACCATCTTGCTAGGTGACCTAAATACTGACTGGTTAGCCTGTAATGCAAAAAAACCTACCAACCACATCCACCTATTCATTTTTTCTCAACTTATCAAAGAACCTACTAGAGTAGACAAAAAAATCCCACAAACAATCTATTCTTGACTGGACACTAGTGAATTACCCCATACAAAATTATAAATCAGGTTGTCTACCAGATGGCCTTAATGATCACCACCCTACCTTTCTCCTAAGGAAACGTAGCAACAACCCCAAACCCATAGTATATAGACAAGTCAGAGACACCCACAAGCTAAACACACAGGAACTAAACACTATACTAAAATAATGCGACTGGCAACCATTACTAACTCTAGGACTAGATCAGGCAGTAGATTACTTTAACAGTACATTTACCAGTGTTCTCAACACTGTTGCTCCCATCAGAAAAATTAGAGCTAAAGCAAACTATGTGCCATGGCTGACTAGGGATACTAGGGCCCTACTAAAGTCTAGGGACAAAGCCTGGAAACAATGGAAAAAGGAAAACTCTATCCAAACCAGGCAAACTTACCAACAACCCAGGAATCAGGCCAAAAGGCAAATAATTCTTGACAAGCAAAATTACTTCCTAGGTACGCAAAACAAATACACAAAAGATCCCCCAAAATTTTGGTAAGCCATAAACTCCCTACTAAAACCAGGCAAAACAACAACTCCCACCCCGACCTACACCAATAATAATAATGACATTGCCTCCCAATTCAATCATCACTTTATAGACTCTATCCAGTCCTTATCCACACAATTACAAAGAAACAATCCCTCAACCACCACTACCAATAGTCCAAATAACCTGCCCTCTCTTATTCCCTCACCAGTCCCCACCTCCACAATCAAAAAACTACTCCTAAGACTTAAACCTACAACCCTAGCAGCTGATAATCTACCTGCCAGCTTCCTAAAAATGGCAGCAGATTCCATATCCTACCCTGCTTCAATCCTGATTAACCAATTTATCCAGGAAGCACATGTCCTGCTACTCTGGAAAATCTCTTTTGTCATTCCCCTCCACAAAGGTGGCAATTCCTATGACTTTTCTAGCTATCACCCCATAACCATCCTATCCTCCTTATCTAAACTACTTGAGAAGTGTATACACTCCCAAGTAATGCAATTCCTGACCACAAATAACCTTCTCTCTCCCACTCAACATGGCTTTCGCCCACACCATAGCACTACCATTGCTCTCCTCTTCTTTACTAATCTGGTGAACCAATACAGAAATGAAAACAATTATGTATCTGCAATCTTTTTAGACCTGTCCAAAGCCTTTGATATGGTCTCACACCCAATACTACTAGAATCTCTGGCCTCCCTCTCCTTTGCACCAACTACTATCTCCTGATTCAAAAACTACTTGCCAAAGAGACAACAATCTGTCCAATGGCAAGGTAAGCTATCTCCCCTACTCTCTACTACCATAGGTGTACCACAGGGCTCAGTCTTGGGCCCAATTCTTTTCTCTATTTTTACAAACAATCTGCACACTTCCACCCTGCATGCCTCACTTATACAGTACGCAGATGACTCAACACTTATCTGTTCAGCCTCATCTCTTACCACCTTACAAAAACTCACCCAAGAATCCTTTACCTCTGTTGAAAGTTGGATAACCAAAATCCATCTAATAGTAAACCCCAATAAGACTAAACTGCTCCTGTTCACCCCTAATAAATGTAAACCCTCCCCCCTCTCCTCCATTAATTCTAAAAATGGCACTGTCATCTCTAAAACTTCCCATACTAAACTTCTCAGTGTAGAAATAGACAAAAATCTCTTCTTTGATGTACATATAGCTCAAACCATTAAAAAGGTAAACAAAACAATGGGAACTCTCTATAAGCATAAAAAATTCCTTACTGATAAGTCACGGATTTCTATTGCCAAACTCACCTACTATCTACCCATATGTATGCAGCTCCAGTTCTGACACACACTAGAAAAACTGACTTTGATAAACTTGAGTCATGCTACAATAAAATTGCAAAGTTTGCAAATAATTCCACTTTTAGAACACATCACTGTCAGGCACTAAAAGACTTGCAATGGTTAGAGCTCCCACAATTACTCAGCTACCATCATCTTGTCATTGGTTTCAATATCCTGAAATACCTCAATAAAACTCCTGCACTAAATCAACTACTCTTCTACTACTCTACCAATCGTTCCCTACGCTTGGCCAACAAAGCTCTTCTCACTATCTCTTCAGCTAATAATACTGCTGGGAAAGCTCTTTTCTCTCACACCACTGCTAAAACCTGGAACTATCTTCCCTCCTCCATTACGTCTACTACAAACGCCGAACAGTTTAAAAATATACTTAAAACACATCTCACTAAGACTTGGATATGCCCTTGTATTAATTAAATATCCCTGTTTCTCCCTTACTCTCCTGGCTCTCTTACTACTCCTACCTACTTGACAGCCACAGGTAGTAAGCATAAAACCTCAGTCTTGATTACTTTTAATGTCAGTCTATATACAAAATGATCCTTTTAATGTCTGGCATCTCATTATGCTGAAGAACTATTTTTTTTATATAGCTATGTTACTTTAATATTTTTCTGCAAAACTGTCTTGCATATTTGTTTATTGCAAAACTGTATTATGTATTTGTCTACTTCATTTTGTGGAGCTTTTCTGCCCGGGCCTCCGATGCAAATGGACCTTGTCCAGTCGGACTAATCCTGGTTAACAAATGTAAAATAAAATAAAATAAAAATAAAATAAAAATAAATAAAGTTACTTTATAGCTGGGCCATAAACAAAAGAGATGTTATCTTTCAGTTTCAGTGCAGTAGCAGACACAATGTCTAGAAGTAGAAGTTTTTTGTATTGTCTTGGAAGTGCTTATTGTTTTATGACTTCCAGGATCTGCCTTAGATCTAAGAGAAGCCCTTGTTTATGTATTTTCACAGGTAGATGCTAAATGATAACAGCTGCATCTGAGGGGGTTTTCATCTGGGATAGTCAGATGACAAGAAGTGATCTCATGCTGCAAGCTACCCCAGCAATAATATTTGGGATATTAATTTAAGAAGTCTCAGAGAGAGACAGCATTTTGTATTTTGTCTTTGACCTGACAAGAACATCCACTCTCCACATCTGCCTGCTTGCTCTGTAAGTAAGTTAACTAGGATACAGTAATTTCTCTTAGATACAGTCAAGAATATAGTGAAGTATAGCTTAGATGTTTGTTTTTTTTTTATTTGAGACTGTCCAAAGGGCGGCCACAATGTTGCAGCAGTTAGCATTGCCACCTCACAGCAAGAGGTTCTCCAGTTCGATTCTCGGCTGGGGTGCCTTCTGTGCGGAGTCTGCATGTCCTCCCTGTGGTCACGTGGGTTTCTTCTGGGTGGTCCGGTTTCCTCCCACATCCCAAAGACATGCTGTAGGTGGATTGGACACTCTAAATTGGCCCTAGGTGTGAGTGTGTGCATGTGTGTGACTTCTGTGGAAGGTTGGGTGCCGGGCTGGCAACTCGACACTGTAAAACTCCACTGCCAATCATGAGCGGACAGATGATCCACTGTGGCGACCCCTAACCAGGAAAAGCCGAAAGAAGAAGAAGAAGATTTATATGAGACTGTCCTGCAATGTAGTTTTAAATATTTCCTGTGATTTTGAACTGTGATGTAACTGTGATTATTTACTTTTCTTGATCTTTTATTATTTATTATTAAATATATTTAAACCTTTCATTGTGGCTGATATTTGGGAGACGTATTTAAGTTCGGAGAGTACTTGCATTTATTTGGTGATATTGTAGGGCACTCCTAACAGCCTTGCTCTTGGTCAAACTACCATTTGTATTGATAGTAACATTACACAGTAAGATCGGATACCCTTTGTTAAAGGCCTTAAAGTAGCTGATAAGGAAGTGTCTGGTGGCAGTAATAACTACCTTACAGTTTAGGCAGAAGGGGACATAGCTAGTGTGTGTGTGTGTGTGTGTGTGTGTGTGTGTGTGTGTGTGTGTGTGTGTGTGTGTGTGTGTGTGTGTAAATCATATTTCAAAGAGTGTGTGTCTCAGCTACTTGGGCAGGGACATGAAGTACTGGTTGGACAGAGAGGGTGCTGGAGGTCTTGGCTTGGCCACTCAGCTGAGATCTCAACCCTATAGATGTGCCAGTGGGGAGTCTTATTGGGGATCTGAAGAAAGAGGGAGAAACCAGTCCTTGACTGATTGTGGTCTCTGTGTGCTCTTAAGGGAAATTGCACTTTACTGTGTCCTGCCACTGTACGTCCCCCACTGGTGCTAATGGTGAGAATTGAGGCTCCTTGATTACTGGGCCAGTGGTGGGGCATCACACAATATATAAGCATTCCAAAGTCATGGGAATACCTAATCACCAACCTTTAAAACTTCCTAAGCAACTGTGTTTCTCAGACTAGGTGTCCAGTGTATCAATGTCTAATACTCAGTAACACAATACTATAACTGCCCTGTTTTCCTGAAGGATGAAACATTTTTTGTGCAGGACCCCAGTCCAAATTTATTCAGTTTCTTGTATTTATTATTGATACATATGTCTCATGATAAGATAATCTCTACCTCATAATATTTAAAAAAACTGCAGATCTTGCTCCTTTTCAAAGGGCTGTTTAGCCTCCATCACTTACATTAAGTGAACCAAAAAGCATACATTTGTATATCAACAGTCAAGAAAAAAAATCAAGGTAAGGACTAATGCAGCTGTTATCTAACAGCTTAGCCAAAAGCTCAAAAACATGGCCACATTATTTACTTTATGTGAGTTGTTAGGGGAATGTGAATGAGGCTATTCAGTGGACACTAAAATTCAGATGGTGTGGAAATTGGTAACAATTTAAAATCTCAGGACTCACATGACAATTTTCAAAATGTGGAGACTGAATGGCCAAAAATCTGCAGATACATATAGTAAGTCTGTAATTGCCATTTCTCAGAATATCCCCTTCTTTCCAAGATATGGCAGTCTTAGATTTGGTATATATAGGTCTGGGGTGGTAGAGGTGGCACACCCTCACATGGGAAGGTGCAGGGTGGGGTGGGGGGTGAAGGGCTTGCCCCATACAAAAAAAAAAGAAATTTAAAGGAGAGGAGCTATGTTCAATAATTGCTCTTCTTCTGCATTTTCAGTCTTTTTTTCATTTTCTTGAGACTTAGCAATATGAGTCTCAAGATTTCAATAGGGAGCTGTAGAAACGTCTGCTACAGCAGAATTCAGTAAAAAGTGTATATCTAGGGCATAAAAGCTTATAAGCTACCACAACCTCACTCTAAGTGATCTTTTTTTCCTGTGCACTTCCATCCACCCTAATATATATGTGTATATATATATATATATATATATATATATATATATATATATATATATATTATATACTAGGCTAGCTATCTTTTGGGGCCATTTTAAGCCTAGCCAATTTTCCTTGAGGGTGAGAATCAAACCATGTACCTTGTATCTGTAATATAAACATCTTAACTATTATGCCAACTCCCAACACCCCAAATTATTGCATACGGTACACACATACAGAATTGTGATCAGATCTTCAATTATAACCAACTTATTATGTCTTTGAGGCTTGTATGCCAAGAAAATCACCTTTTGAGTGAAGCTGATGAGGTGAATCTTGACATCTATATCAAGAACACAAAATAATGGCTGCGATGGGTGACACCTGATCATTATTCTTTGTAGTGTATTCAGCTTTATCTGCTCTATGTACTACCACTAATAGAAAAAAAGGTGAAGGAGTGTGAAATGTTTTAAAGGCTTTTTTCAAAACCTCTGAAAGCCACTAAAACACTTAATGCTGCCAAGTAGACAGCAAGTAGAAACAAAGTGCCCATCTGAAGAGCAAACAGCTATAAAAGCTGTTAAAACCTTCATTCTGCCACATATCTTACGTGTTAATATGGCAGAGTGAAATATCTAAAAATATATCAAAAGCTGTTTCACCTTGTGTAGCTTTCTTTGCCTGCTGGTGCTCTCCACAGTTAATCCTTAGCTTGAGACCTGTTGATAACAGCTTTTAGGGTTGCTTGACAATCACTTTTTTGATGTCAGAAAAGTGCTTAACGGGATTGTCCTTCTTCTGCTTTTGGAGTGAATTGTGGCATTACTTGCACTACATTCATTTTCTATCCTATAAACAATTTTGTGGAAGTAAAGGAGGAATGCAACTGTAGGAGCATACCAGTTATGGCATATTAAGGTAATAATATCATTACAACAATAAAACCACAACTTTCCCAATAGTAACTTTTTTGAAATTTGAACATGGCATTTCAGTGCATAATTTTGCTACAAAAATGGTACATACGAAGCATTACTTTGTAGTCTTGTTTTAGTGATGGTTGTGTTTTCCTCCCTGTTGTGTTTACAGAATTGGCGAATTCCACATGTTTACTGTTTGATGAGAAGGCAGTTATGTACTAAGCTCGGTGCAATTGTTCTAATACCGACATACATTCTTACAAGTTTTAATACTAAGAAATGCAACTGCTGTATTAAAGTTTGTTGCAGTTAATTAATTATTCTGCAGCCTTCCCATTTCAGGAGTGAGGGGTCTGAATGTGTCTTTGTGTGAAGCATTATTTTTTACTCCTTTTTGTTTTCACCATATATGACTAAAATGGATTTATTGACTAAGCCTTTTCATGGTTATGGCAGATTTGTTTATAGGTTGATCATTGGTCTGATAAGTGAAGAGTACAGGGGAACAATGACCTCACTTGATCTCTGGATGTGAATCCCTTCATGATCAGATGGGCAATGTAGAAGGTCTTTCGACCACTTTTAAGCAAGAGTGTCAAACGAGGCCACTGTCAACCTGGGTACCCAGGTCCCCTGATAACCACTGTTGTGCTTAGTGGGTTGCCATCTATATGGTAGCTTTACCTTTTTCCGAAGGGTATGACTATACACTTTGCTTTTTGCTTCACTTTCAGGCCATGGCCTGCTCAGGCACCTCCTAGTTTCCCCTCTGAAGGATGTCTGTGGTGTCTGTACTCGTATGTTACTATACCCAGTTTGCAGTCATCCGTTTGTCCCCATGTTTGTGATGATGAGATCTAGTATATTTTCTCCTCTTGTGGGGACGGGTGACTAGTTGTTCCATGGCATTTGAATATGAACTCCAGGAACCTTTGGGCTAGAGAAAGTTGGGGCTGAGTAATGTTCCCCAGTCTATATTCGGTAGTTGAAAAATCACAATATGATGGTGTGTTGGTTGATACATTTATACCCTCCTCTCCAGTCAGGAAGGCTGTGTGGGGTTCCTGAGTTTTGGAGGGTGGCCTGTAAGCATGCTACAAATTGTAGAGCAGTTTTGCCTTTGTGTTAATTGCACCTGGTTTTGGCTTCGATGGTGCCAATAACCCAATGTGGTCAGGTGTTGATGAATATGGATCCTTGATGAATATGGATACACCGGTCCTTGGGTGGTGCGGGCCGTTGGTGAAAAAACGCGATGATGAGAGGGCTGCCATAGTGCCGGGTGCTCTCAGGAGCCTTTGAGCCAGTTCACCCACAGACAGCACAGACATGTTCTCCTACTACCATAGAAGGGCCTTTTAGATTTCAGTATTTGAGATTTAGACTTCTTAGCATCTGTTTTTTTTTTCCGTTTTAGCTTCTAGGTTTAGAATTTGAGCCTTGTGGTAAAGGCGCTAGAATTGGCCTTGCCTAAAAAGAGGCACTAATCCCAGGGTGACAGGTGCAAGCCGTCCCTTGTGAAACAGCGTGGCTTGTCAAGCATGTCATCCCAAAGAGACAGACACTGGATCACACAATCCCAAGCAGACATTAAACCAATTGTTAAAGCTGATCATCTTGTCACTATTGTCATTGTTTTCATTAGGTGATCAAGGATACTGCTCAGGGGTCAGGGTCATCGTCAGGAAGGAACATAAGTTCACACCAGCATGGACAATGACTGTGTCATGCCTTGTACTTGCTGTGGAGTGACCTGAGTGTGTTATGTGGCGGATTCGATTCTAGCCGCCCGATAGGCAGCTACCATGACCTTCTCTTGTCAGCCTGGGGTGGGGGGACAGTGTGATGTCTGACTATGGAGTCACCTATGATGGTGTTGTGTATTTGGTTTGTATGGCAGTTTAGACTTTGCACACTGATTTTTTTTTTTTTTGTTTGTGTTGTGTTGTGTTTGTGGTGGTGAGTGAGCTTGCGCTTGGTTGCTTCTGCTTTGGTTGCTGGTTTTGGTGTTAGCCTAAATTTTTACCAAGTGTGTTTATGTGTTTGTGTGTTTATGTGTGTGATTCAGTGTGGTGTGTGAGACTTGTGTTGTGGTGTGTGGTTGCCTCTGTTCCTCCTCTCTGGTCTTGTCTGTCTTGCTAGTCCTCTCAGCCGTTTGTTATTTATTTATTGTCTGTTTTATTTAATTTTCTTTTTAGTTCCTTTTTCTTAGATTTTGGGCTAATTTTGTTTAAACTTCATATAGTTTTGCAGTTTAGCAACTGTTTCTTTTGTATTTTCTGTTGATTCTTTTCACATAAATAATAGTTAATTACCCATTTTGTGTTAAAAACATTGCATTATTGCAGTACTGATTTTTATTTCTCATAATTGAGGATTCTGATAAGTCATTGTAAGGAAACCTGGTACTTAATTTGAAGACTACGAAAAAAAACAGGGGTGTCATTTCAGAATAGTTTTCCCAGAATGCACCTGTGATCAAAGCACTTAGGCACTAGACTGGCACTCATATAAACAGACAACACTGGAAATGAGTCATCATTGTCTCTTCCTAGCTCCACATAATGGTGTTATGGAGTGAGAAGCTAGTACAACAATAACTAAATATGGTTGCTGCCCTCCAGATGTAAAACTGGAGGAAAAAATCTTCCGTCAGCCTGATGGCAAATTAGAGAAACAAATGGAGAGGATTAGGAAACAGTGTGAACAAGAAGAAAAAGTGAGTGACAAAGACAATGTATAGCATACAACAGCCCTTTACCGTAAATGCATAAGTAGTGCTGACTCAGTAAAACTTGATCAGTAGCAGTTTGAATACCAGAAAGCCAGCCAAAGGTGGAGGGGTATAAGGAAATGAGGGAAAAGAGAGCATCACATTGCACAGGAGAGCTCTTTGACACAGACCTGAAAATAGTGATGGTTCACTAGAGTGGGACCGCTGGTGGTATGAGCTCATTTATCAACACAGGTACCAAATGATCAGCCAGGAGACAGAAGAGGAATTGAGGACAGAGCTATCTGGCCTGATTAACTCTTTATTTGGTGTTAGTGTGTAGGGTTTTTGAATCACTACATCACCCCCCCCCCCGCCATATGACAGGTTTGTTCAAAAATAGAGTGTAGTAAAGATAACAGGCTAAATGGAGAAGGTAGAATTCCAGGGAGAAGTAAGACCTTTACAGTAATTAAGAATCACTTAGCACTGGGCCCACAGATGAGGGAGCAATCAAGAAGAAAGTAATATATTTCCTGGCAGTGCGTGAGGAGATTAAGCCCTGTGCCTTCAACTACCATTCTTTCTTAGCGTAAACTGGGTGCAGTTTTTTTAGGTGAAAGCAATTAGCAGTTACCCTACATGAGTGCTATGGCAGGGAAGAAATATTCTAGGTGTCAGGATGTTGCACAGCAATACAGAAAGTGGTAAATGCTTTTCATGCATCAGCATGTAAAGGTACAGTATTTATATAAGCCCACAGTTACAGACTGCAAAGGGATTTCTGCTGACACTTATATGACACTTGATCATTCATATCATACGGTCCTTATTCATATCACTGAACCTGCTAAAATTTCTGAAAACATACTGCATTTATTAAATTTATGGAGAATGCATCCTCATCCTTTCAAAATCTGATTTTCTACACAGTACAGTCCTGTTCCTAGAATTCTGCATTTCTGTCCTCCTGGTAAAGCATTTATTCATGCAGAGAATTTTCAATTCTTGCCTTATTCAAAATGTCAGAGACAGTAAGCTCAATTTTTCACTGTCATTTGATGATGTGTTTAATTTTCCTAAAGTGTTGTTATGTTATGTCCTATCAATTTGAGTTTGAGTCTTAGTGACTTGATAGACTAAAGAATTCAAAAGGATTTGATTTTGTGCTAATCTGATAGACTAAAGAATTAAAATGGATTTGATTTTGTGCTAGTCTGATGAGATTCTCCAACGTCTGTCCTGTCATTGTGCTCATATTGATCCATCTCATTGGCAGTCTACCTCTGCACCCTGTACCCTCAATCTTTCCAATCATAATATCCTTTTCCAGTGAACCTTCCCTTCGAACTGTGTGAGCAAAGTGCGACAAATGCAGTTTCATCATTTGTGGTTCTAGTGGCATTTCTAGTTTAATTTCTCCTATGATCAATTTATTGGTCCACCTGACTGTCCATGGCATGTGCAGGATTCTTCTCCAGCACCACATCTGGAATGAGTCAATCTTCCTTCAGACTTGTTTCCAGATCATCCAGCTTTCACAACCGTAGATGACAACCAAGAATATGAGAGTCTGAACTAGTCTTATCTTCATCTTCAGTCTAGTGTCCTTACTTCTGAATATTTTATCTAGAGACTTCATAGCCATCCTGCCCACCACCAGACAACATAATATTTCTTGAGTGCTAGTTAAATCAGTGGTCACAAGGGCACCCAAGAGGTTCATACTCGAAACCATCTCAATTTCTTCTCCATCAAACTCAAATTTATCGATGTTATCAGTTGGCATAATCTTGGTCTTCTTCATATTCAGTTCTAGTCCCATCCTTCGACTTTCTTCTCTGACTTTCCTCAGCAGATGTTCCATATCTTCCTTTGTTTGAGTCAGTAGTGTTGTGTCATCGGCATACCTCAGATTGTTTATCAGTCTTCTACCTACACATATTCCAGTGTTGTCTTCCTCTAGAATAGCCTTTCAGAATATGGGTTCAGCATACAGATTGAACAAATATGGTGACAAGATGCAGCCCTTTTCAACATAGCCAGCCTTAGGCATAGGCCAACTACGTGGTACCTAGGGCGTCAGTGTAACAGGGGCACTTTTCCAGTAATCTGGATGGTGTAGGTAGACCAGAATGGAGGCACCAGGTGGTGTGGGGGAGGGCGCTGTGGATCCTTTTTGCCAAGGGCACCAGTTGACCAAAGGCCAGCCCTACTTTTCAAACTGAAAACCAACTTGTGTTTCCGTATTTCATTTGAACCATAGCTTCTTGGCCATCACAAACATTTTTTATTAACTGTACAATGTGTTTTGGTATTCCCATTTGCAACAGAGTTGTCCATAGTTTTTCATGACTGACATAGTTGAAGGCCTTGCAGTAGTTGATAAAGCAAAAACAAATAGGTTTCTGATATTTCTTAGTCATTTCTAGTCTCTGTCAAGCTCCGGCAGTGATATCTGTTGTTTGTCTTCCTTTCCTAAATCCTGCTTGAGATTCTGGCAATTCTCTGTCTCCGTATGACTGCAGGTGCCACTGGATTATCTTTAGCAAGATTTTGCTTGCATGTGAAAGTAGAGCAATTTTCCAGTAGTTGTCACATTCCTTGGCATCTCCTTTCTTATAAATCATACAAAAATAGATCTTTTTCAGTCTGTTGGCCACTTTCTTTCTTTCCAAGCTCATTAACACAATTTGGTCAGTGCAGCAACGGCTCCATCAGATGCCTTAATGAGTTCTATTGGTATTTTATCTACTCCAAGAGCTTTGTTGTCTGACAGGGCATCAATTGCTGAAATAAAGTGTACTGGCTGTGAAATACAACAAAGTAAACTAAATGAGCAGTAAGAAAAGAGTTCTGTGTTTAATGCAGGTCTGCTGAACTGCCATTCTAGACAGAATCAGAGATCCTCCAACAGTTTTTACAACTTAATTTCCTGGGATGTTGTTTCTGCCCTTGATAGTAAGAAGGAAAAAGTAAAACAAGAGTCAGAGTTTTAAAATGTGGTTATTATTAATTACAGGAGAGAGAGAGAGAGAGAGAGAGAGAGAGAAGCTGACATTATAATCCTGACTTGGATTGGGGACTGAGGATTCTCATGTTATTGTTCAGAAGGCACCCAGCACTCTACATACATTTGCCACTCTAGTTGCATCTGATGAATTCAATCTAGCAGCAATGCAGAGTCAATGTATAAATAAATATGAATTAAATATAATGAAAGAGATGTACGTAGGCAGGGAAATTTAACGCATACATTTTACTCTTGAATATTTAGGCAGTCATTTTCATAGGTAAGTGCTAGGATAGCTACCCTTGTAGGGTATTTTTAACATAGGTAATTTCCCTCAAAGGTGAGAATCAAACCCTGTACCTCTTGCCATGCTAGCATGAGCACATTCACTAGTAAATACAACTTGGTTTTATAGGCTTTAGTAGTTTTGGAGTTCCATGAAGATTAACCATCTCACACCATAACTGCATGTATATTAAGCAAGGCACATAGATTGCTGAATTATTTTAATATAGAATAGAAACATACTCATTTCACTGAGAACATTCGTCGGAGGGTTACAGGTGGGAGATGCAGGTGGTTTTCACCATGACAAGCAGCATTTGATTCTTCAGTCTTGACTTGCGTAACTCAGGATTCTGAGGAAATTATATTACCAGCCCCCCACCCCCCATCAGCCCAGAAGATGAATAGTTGTACTAAGCGAGCTTAGAGGATTGGTGAGTGATTAAATATTATACTGAATTATGTTCATTAAAAGGTTAATCAGTGCATTTCTGTAGTGTAGAGTGTAGTGTAAACTTGGTGAGGTAAACAAAAGAAAATAATATCCAACAAATTGTATCTCTCCAGAACTGTTAAAGAGTAGTATATCATTAACTCTGTACAATGAGATGGTTTGGCGGTACCTGTGCTAGCTAGTAACGATAATTCTTGGTATGCGAATAAGTAACATAAACATATGAACAGCTGAAAAGTCGACAATGCCATTCTTCGAAATAGGTATTGTGGGAGCACAGCCCCCACACCCCCTGTTAATTATATATACTAACTATGAGATCGCACTACAGTGAGGAAAGGGCAAATGTTCTGATCTTCACTGTACTGCAATCTCACAACAGCGATTTTGAAGAATGGCATTTTCGAATTGTCAGCCATTTGAGATTTTAATTTTTGTTTATCTAATAGGGACCCTCTCCCTATATATACATATATATATATATATATATATATATATATATATATATATATATATATATATGGGTCTACATCAACAGAATGAAAACCCATAAGAACGAACCACACATTACCGAGACAACTTAGCTTAAACTGCAAAAGATTAAAGATTGTAAATTTAAAACTTCGAATCTCACATAACCGAAAATAAGTTACTGACGTGTAGTCAGTCACAGCACTATAAAACTGGAGTTGGTATATTTAATTTGTGGGGTGTGTGGGTGGCATAGCCCCCCCACATGGGGGGTACAGGAGGGCTTGCTCTCCCTGCTAAAACAAAGGGAAAACGTAATTGCAGTTTTCTGCTTACCACAACAGTCCCGTTTCATTTGTTAATTATTGAAGCTATGCATATTTCAGAACAAACTGGTCTGCGAGGTACATTTGTAATATAAAGATGTATTGCGGGAATGGAACAGTGTATGAGTTTACAGTAATGTTTCTTTAAGTTCATGCAGAATTATGGGATGTGTTTCTACTGGAATGTTGTGATTGCAGTTTGGGGTGAGTTATTTAAACCACTAGTGTATCGGAAGGTTTTTAGTTTGTTTTTTATAAGATGATAACATGATGGATTGGTAAGTGACATATGGGGACCAATTTTTGATTCTTATGGGTTTTTTTGTTCTTTTGAAGTAGATATATATATATATATATATATATATATATATATATATATATACATATATATATATATATAGATATATACATATATATATATATATATATATATATATATATATATATATATATACATACACATATATATATATATATATATATATGTGCATATATGTCCTCTGCTGCTGATACAAATATATCACAGCGGTGGTTGTGAGCTGAGGTCAGTTATTAAGTTCTTGCCATCAGGACAGACAGAAAAAAGAGATAATGACTTTAGCATGTACACACTTTAGAGCTTGTGTGCTTTATTTCATCCTGTGTTAGAGAAGACACTAGAGTGCTAGTCTTCTTCATTATCCAGACAAATGCAGCCAGGTTTACCTTTAAACCGTGATCATGACAACATGTGTTTGTCCGAGTTAGGCTCTCCTGTGAGATATAAGTGTCTTCGTGAGAGATGATGATGCCTCTACACTTGCAATAATCTATGAACATGGTCAGTCACTGGCCTTTAATGTTGGTTTTTACATCAGAGATGTAAATACTAAATGCAGTTGGTCCCAGAACAGAGCCCTGGGGTACATCATTGACATATATCTCTTGTAGGACCAGTAGAATGCTTTTCTACCAGTAAACCAATTGACAATCTAGTGGGTTACACATTTATCAATGCTATCAGAGTAGAATATATTGTAAAAAGTCTTTGCTAAATGTAAAGAGTAACCCTCCATAATTCTTTCATAGAAGGCAACTAGATTTAATAAACATGATCTGCCTTTTACAAAGCCAAAAACCTAGGTGTTCCCTATATCTCTGTTTATGAGGTCCATGAGAATGAATTCTATCACCTTGCAAATGATGCTGGTGGGACAACTAGGTCTACAGTTGGAAGGCTGTGTAGTAGGGTCATCCTTGAAGAGTGGCACTAGAGAAGCTGTTCTGCAGGCTTCTTGTATTCAGTCGCAAGGCTATGGTCGAACAGTTTAAGGCATTTGGACCAGGAAACAGCCTAGTATGTTCCCTGAATGCATGGTGCTGCTGTTTCTAGACCTGTAGGGAGATTTTAGTATCTCTTCTGAGGTGACTTCTAAGGGGATGTATGGACTGAATACTTTGTATTGGGAAGTTTGGAAGGAGCAGGGAGAGAAGCTCGAGATAACTTTATCTACTAGGATGTTAGTTAAATATTAAGAATATGATTGGGTGATGCCATTAGAGATAAGCTCGGTGCAATGATGGGTATTACTTATGAGATTATTTATGTAATTGAATAATACTTTGAGACTATGCTTTGCTGATGGAATGATTTTTAGTTCATGAGTAGCTTTTCAGAATTGGATATTGCTCTTCAGATCTTTATTAACCATTCTGAGGTTGATTTTAGCATACAGAGATTTTGTTTATTTCTTTAAGGATATGAACTCATTCCTCCTGTTGAAAAGTTTGTTTATGGTTGAGTATCACCACCGAGGTTTATTTTAAAACTTGATGATGTGTTTTTGGTAAATAGGAACAGAATCTTCTATTCAATCCCTGAGTTGGAGTATAAACTTTGGTTATAAGTGGCAATACTTGCTATTGTGTCACCGAGTGGTGAGGTATCATTCAGTCATCTCAAGTCAGCAATAATAGCAAGGAATTTAGCTTTCGGGACGTCTGCAAATATACTTAGATTGGATGGTGACCTGTACTGGAACCTTATGGTGAATATTGATTCATGGGGGAGTCTGATTTGACTACTGAAGGTTTGACAATGGGTGCAGTGAGAAGAGGCTCAAGTGAGAAAAGAAAGAACTTTAGATGTACCTTCACAGTATGCATTTTACAATGGGGGCAACTAACAGATGTCTTGCTCACCTTTTACTTTAGGTCCACCGAATTGAATTTAGTTGAAAACTGATAATTTGTTAGCCTTTATTAAATTCATCTTAAAAAATAAGGAAAATATGTTGAGGAACACTGCTTCCTATGGATACCTAATTTGGTTCAAACTTTTAACTATATGATATATGAAGTACATGCTAACTAAATCCATCCACGATGTTGTGACTTATTTTATTTATATTATTTTTATTTATTAAACAGTATAGAATACTGATCCCCATTGCCATTTTTCAGACTCACCTAAGAGTGTGGTGGTGGTGCAGTTCGATTCTCAGCTAGAGCGTCTTCTGCGTGGAGACATGCGTGAATGGACGTTCCTTCGTTGAAGGGTTGTGCGTCAGGCCTGGCAAGCCGGTATGTAAAAATCAACTGCCAATCATTAGCGGACCGGAGTTCCGCTGTGGTGACCCCTAACCGGGAAAAGCCGAAAGACCTAAGAGTGCTGAATAGCTAAGTGACTTATTGAGTTGTACATTTAGGTAAATGGAGGCTGATGCAATCAAATCTTCAATTAACTGATATCTAATAAGTAAGAGGAAATGACGAGCATGAAACAAAGCTCTAGCAAGTGATGATAGTTGCAAACCACTTATGGAAATTGCTTTTTCTTTACTACCAGTGAGTGAGTGTGAGAGAGAGAGAGAAAGAGGGAGAAACAGAAAGAGGAGTGCATGTACCCAAGATTTGATGTGGATTTGAAAGAGATACACTATCAGATCTATCTATAAGTTACTGTGCTATGTGAAAAGCATGCACATTTATACTCAGATTCATAAGTCATGACTTTATGAATTAATGTCATGAAACTAGTGGTCAGCATGCTGGCTCAGGGGATAATTTTTGCACCATGATTCTCTGAAATTAAGAATTCATTTTTGACCTCTGATACATAGACACATATATACAGGTTTGCTATCAAAATTTGGAACAGCATTTATGCAAAATGGACAACTGCATCCTTTGCAGTTTCCGTAACGTCATTCTGCAAATGTTCAAATGCACATTACCAAATGGTAGTGTACATTCACTAATGTACATTCGACATTCTGATAACAGATCACACTACAGTGGGAATCAGGAAATGTATCCTTTTTCTCACTGTAGTGCTATCTCAGAGTTGGAATATATACTTTGCAAGGTTTGTGAGGGGGTGCAGGGGGCTTGCCCCCTGGAAAAACTGTAAACACGTGTGCTGTAGATGTACAATTCAGCACAAATGCCTGAGGGTCTGATGTTATCTCCTGACATTCCGAATTTAGTCGAATGTGGACATCATGGTCATGATTTTCGACATTCCATTAGTGACATTTCCAAATTTGGAATGTCAGCTCAATCAAGTAAGTAGATTTTTTTTTCAACTTTTTGATAGTAAACCATATATATATATACACTGACACATTTGACAAATGAATATTACTAATAATGTCACTAGTCCCTAGATTTTTGTACAAATTCCTTCTTTTTCTAAAATTATTTTGAAGTGAGTGGAGTACCATGATTAAGCTTTCCAACTGAGAAAAGATATAGAGGATTATGACTGAGTCTCTGATCATAACCAGCTTGTTATGTGTTCAAGATATGGATGCCAAAAAATTTACTCGAGAAGTGAATCTTGGTATCCATGTTGAGAGCACATAATGAGCTGCTTACGATATGAGAGCCAATTATAATAATTCTTAGTGAATGGAGCATTGTCTGCTTTATGTACTACCAGTTACAGACAAAAAAGGGAAAAATATAGGAGCATGAAGTGTTTTACTTGTTTTGAAGTCCAGTAAAACATTTAGCACCTGTTATGCAAACAGCATCATACCTGTCAACTTCTTTGCTTAAGAATTCTGGACAAATTAAAAAGAAATATGGAGACAAAGAATCAAAATCAGGGACAGTGTTTAAATATTGTTGTAATTCACCAAAAAAGTTAGTAGAGCAACAGGTTTTGCATCGGTATGTATTTTTAGAACAATATTAAATAAGAAACTGTATTGTCTGGCATTATTGACCATCTGCAATAAATTTACAAGGGAGAGCAAAAATATAAGGAACAAGCATGGATGTTCTACTTAATCAGGGACAGTTGAGAAGTACAGTACGCAGAAATACAGTGTTCCTCTTCTGGAAGCTAAGCAGCTTTTATAAGCTGTTTCACCTCCTGCTGCTCTTCATGGTTGTCTGGCACTGTCTGCTCTTAGTCTGCAGTCTTATCAGCACTTAGGATGTCCTGAACAAGGTCTTGTAAAGCACTCCTAAGGGCTGTTAACATTGGATCCTGTTAGGAAAGGGCTTAACATGTTTATGTTTCATGATTTTACACAGTATTCCCAGCCCTCTCTGTACTACAAGTTTGTTATGCACATCACTGGTGTGAGATCTAATCTTAATGGTGCTTAGAGGAGCTTAAGAGCTGTTAAGATTGGGTCTTGCACTTGGGACTAATGTTGGACAGTGTCAGCCAGCAAAGAATAGTGACAGAAGGTAAAAGAGCTTTAAAAAGGTGTTTATATTTCACTCTGTTATACTTATAAACAGAAAATGTGGGAGAATGAAATGTCAAAATGCTTCTAAAGCAGTCCATTCTTCAGAGGGATACTTCATGTTTGCCTAATATCTGTTTGACTGTCCTAAGTGCTATACCAACTTTTCAAAATCTTTTGAAAGCTGATAAAACAAACTTCTTGTACTTTTTTCTGTAACTGGTAGTACGTTGAACAGTTAAAGGGCTATGCACTAGAAAGAATTATGTTCAACAATCATAAATATTTTTTTAACAACAAACATCTTTAGTAAATTATCATTTTAATTGCTGGAACCTGTGTTCTGAGAGACTGCCTTCCAGACTATCTGCAAATATACAGAGCTGAGTGTATATTTTTTGGTTATAGAGTTTGTTAATTGTTGCTTTGATCTCTGTTGAAACTGTTGTCGCCCTGTTCTGAGAGACTGATCTGCAAATATACAGAACTGAGTACATTTTTCTGGTTTTAGAGTTTGTACTGTTAGTTATTGCTGCTTAGATCTCTGCTGAAACTGTTTTCCCCACCCCACCCCTATTTTCCGCCATGTCTTCAGTTGGTATAACTGGTTTTCACAGCTTGTGTGTTATCTAACTCAAGGATCACTTGCATAAAATTTGACCTGTAAGTAACAGCCTGCATTTAATTGCTGGAACCTGTGTTCTGAGAGACTGCCTTCCAGACTATCTGCAAATATACAGAGCTGAGTATATATTTTTTGGTTATAGAGTTTGTTAATTGTTGCTTAGATCTCTGTTGAAACTGTTGTCGCCCTGTTCTGAGAGACTGATCTACAAATATACAGAACTGAGTATATTTTTCTGGTTTTAGAGTTTGTACTGTTAGTTGTTGCTGCTTAGATCTCTGTTGAAACTGTTTTGTCCCACCCATCCTCCCTATTTTTGGTCTGTAGTTTAAATTTGGTGGCTTTTGCAGTTGCCTGTCCCACTGTAGATTTGATTTGGGACACTCCCCTAGTCCCATCTCTTTACCACATTCTACCTAATAAACTATTTCTGCACTTGCTTTTAGTCCTTTTTAATTTAATTGCATTATTTAAACTGTGTTTGGTCTAATATTGCTACATACTCAAGTGTGCTAGCTTGCACTGCATGTGAATTGTTTTTACTACTGTTTTTGCTACTTTTCTGTTTAAAACAAAAACTGCAAGCCTGTTTCCTACCTTTCCTGTAACTAGTGTTCCAGATACAGATTTGCTGTTTCCAGGACTGTATGTAAGCTTCTGAGCCCCCCCCCCCCAAGCCTTTCTGTGTTGGAGGGAACCTTCTAGCTTATCAGTGGGAGTGGTAAGCACTAGGTAACTTGTCTACCAGATAAGGAGTGGTTCTGGCCCAGAAATTGCAGTTATTGGCAGTTTGGGCAATCTCTTCCATCTCTCTCAACTTTCTGATTTGAAAGCCTGCATTTGCACTTGTTTCTGTCCTGTAACTCATCTAGTGCAGATACATATTTTTAGTTTTAGCACTAATTTATTTATTTATTGTTGGTAACCAGGATAGTCCATTGGGCCAGTAAGAACCCGTTTTCAATGGAGTCCTGGGGAGAAAAACTCCAAAACAAAACAAAGATTACATTAATTTACAAAATACATTTTGATTTCAAGACAAGTCAAGGTTTTTTCCTGTTACAAATAAATTTTTAGATTACATTTAGTAAAAAAAAACATTGCATTAGTAATTATACAGTTTCTTGTAAATGAATAGTCAATTTTGACAATTATAAGAAGTTATTTACAATTGGCTTAGTATTTGCTAAATGCAAGTTTGAAGTTGGTGTATGGAAATATATAGGACGGTTGCCTGTATGAAGTGAGGAATAGGCTATGTGGGGTGGGAGCAGGAGCATTCCCACTTCAATGTTAGATGAGAGTGAAGTGATTTCTTAAATGAAGGGAGTTTAGCGGTAGTATGGATGGAGGGAGGGAGGGAGGGAGTTCCATAGGCATGCCAGAGAAAAGGATAGGAGGTTTTGTCCTGGGGGGTGGAGGGGTTTGTACAGTTCTATTAGGTTTTGGTTGTTAGATCTTAGTAGTCTTTCTGGGTGGTGTATTTTAAAGGAAGAGGAAAGGGAAGGACAGAGGGAAGGGTGAAAAATTAGTTTGTGTGCACAATTAATCTGGGTATAGGTCAGATAGTTGGGAAGTTCTAGCAGGTTTAGTTTGTGGAGAGATATGCAGTGATGGGTTGATGATTTATGGCTAGTGGCAAATTTGGCAATTTTATTATAACAGGAGGACAGTTTTGTTTTGAGAGATGATTGTAGGTTTGTAAGGAGAGGGGCGCTATAAAGAAGGGAAGGGATGAGAAATGTAGTAGAGAGAGTGAGCTTAGTAGATGTAGTGAGGTATCTATTGTACCAGTAGAGCATGCCAAGCTTTTGGTGTTTTTTTTATGTTTAGTTGTAAATGGGACTTGAATTTAAGCTGGTCATCAATGAGGACCCCTAATAGTTTGGTTTCAGATACCACGTCAAGAGGTGTATTATTCTGGCTGGTAATGGAGAATAGGTTTCTGTCTATGGTGCTGGTTTTGGAGGGGGTAAATAGCATGAGTTTGGTTACTGATGCATTGAGTGCTAGATGATTGTCTTTCATCCACTGTTCTGTGGTAGAGAAGGTGTCATGAGTCAGCTTTAAGAGAGTGGTGATGGATGTGGCAGCGCAGATAATTATAGAATCATCTGCATATTAGATAAGGTTAGTATAAGGGATTGATTGGAAGAAATCATTTATGAATATATTGAAGAGGAGAGGACCCAATATGGAGCCCTAGGGGACACCAGTGGGAGTGTTGCGGAAGGGGGAGATGGCTTTTTTCCACTTGACAGCTTGTTGCCTGTTAGAGAGGTAGCTGGTGAACTAGTTGAGAGAGGAAAGGGATAGGTTTAGGTTAGATAGTTTAGTAAGGAGAAGGATGTGAGAGATAGTATTAAAGGCCTTAGAGAGTTCAAGTAAGAGAGTAGATACAGTCAAGCCAGAGTCCCTGGCTTTATTCACAGTCTCCAGGAAGGATAGGAGGGCTGTCATAGTGCTGTGATTGGGTCTAAAACCATGTTGGGTGGAAGTTAATAAGTTGTTGTCTAAGAGATGGGGAGGAGTTGAAGATGGATACACTTAAATTTGCTTATTCATGCTCAGCACTTGTTCAGAACGTGTAAGCACTAAATACGCTACTAATTACTATAGCACTCAGTCGTCCTCATTAACTAGAGGAAAACAGTTTTTGTACTTACATTTCTCACTTGCTTAGAGAAAAACAGCTCTTGTACTCACTTTCTTCACTTGTCTAGAAGAAAATAGTTTTTTATTCAGGCATGTCCAAGGGTCAGCTCCAGTGTTCTCTCCTGTCTAGCTGATGAATCTGGGCATCTTGAGGCAATGTAGAAATTGCCTCATGTACACAGACAACCCTCTCCTCCAACCACCCAACACTACAACCTGTAACAGATGCACTTATCTAACCAAACTGGAGGTAAAGCTCTCTCCAACCAAGACTGAACTTGACAGTCATGAGGAGAAGGTAAATATTTGCACCACACCACACTCATCACATAGTCTCACTAACTCTACACCACCAAATTCCACGATAGTAACACAAAAACATTCACAGAGGCTCTCAATTATAATCTGTCTAAGCAACAGAGACCTCCAAAGCAGAAATGCAAGCAGCCTCCATCCCCCAACACAACCCAAATGACACATAGCCCACAGACTCAGTGTGCCACTCAACCACAGCCAATAAGGCAAAACAATGTACCCAACACACTAGTCATAGATGACTCTATAGTCAGGCACACTGATGTCCCACTCACCAGGCTAAACAAGGAGAAGGTTACTGTCAGCTGCCTGTTGGGTGCCAGGATCCACCACATAACCCATGCACTCAGGTCACTCCACAACAAGTACAAATATGACTCTGTCATTGTCCATGTTGGTGTGAATGACCTGAGACGTACCTCCCGGGGCTACAGGAAAAGAGACATGGAAGAGCTCTCTGATCTTGTAGCCCAGGCAGGTATGACCCTAGCCCTGAGTAGTATTCTGCCATTGCCCCAAATGATACCACAGTACAAGGACAAAATGATTGACTTCAACAATTGGCTAAGCTTCTGGTGTCATTCTAAGGGGATCCAGTATCTGTCTGCTTGGGATGACATGGTCGACAGACAACGATGCTTTGCCAGAGATGGCCTGCACCTGTCACCTGTGGGATTCAGGATACTTGCTAAGATTCTTGCCACCCCTATAGTGCCTTTTTTAGGCAAGGTTCAAATGACAAATTCACGACCGTAACAGGAACAAGCAAGCAAAAACTGAGGGTGATGCTACTCAATGCTAGAAGTCTAAATCTCAAATGCACTCACTCGAGGCACTCCTTAAAATGGAGAACATCGATATCTGTGCAGTGACTGAGACCTGGTTCAAGGGTCCAGAGAGCACCATTGCACTACCAGGCTATAACTCATATGACACTTGGCTTTTGGCCATGTAACCTGGACCAAAACACCAAAGGCGGAGGTGTGTCCATATTCTTTAAGGATATCCACACCTCCAGGCTATTTGCTCAGCATAATGCATCCGAGGTTATCCAAGTGCAACTAACTCTGGGCAAAACTGCAGTCCAAATTGTAGCTTGCTACAGATCCCCCACCATGCCCCAGGATTCCCACTCCTCTGTTGTTGATGTACTGGAAAATATTAGGGTTCAACCAAACACCCTAATAATGGGCGACTTCAACTACCCCACCATTAACTGGGAAAACTACTCGTGTACCAACTCCTTAGCTCAACGCTTTCTGGAATTCATAAACTCCAATGCCCTGGATCAACTTATCCACACCCCCACCAGGGGCAACAATATCCTAGACCTAGTCATTACCAACACGAGTGACCGATGTTCCACACCTGAAGTCAACTCCTCGTTGGTCGGATCCAACCATAAGCTAATCACCCTAGATATCCACATCCCACCCCCACCCTCCATTAAAGAAACCATGGTAAACACTTTCTCCAAAGCCAACTTCATGCTTCTTAAGACAGAAGTGGTGAACTTCATGACACCCATGCAGATGGACAATACAGTTACCACTTCATGACACCCATGCAGATGGACAATACAGTTACAACTGCTGAATCCTACACAAATGCACTCTATAAGCACTTACACGAGTGCATGGATCGTGCTATCCCAAACAGAAGCAAGATGCTATCCTCCAAAAAAAAGGAAGCCAATCTGGTGGTCTCCTGCCATAAACAAACTACAACAGAAGGAAGAAACTGCTGCAAAAGAGAGTAAAATCCCATGAGTGGAAGAGCTCCCTGGTCAGCCTCAGTAAGAAGCTGAGATCTCTTATAAGATCGTCCAAAGCTAGCTATGAAAACAAAATTGCCACTAATTCTAAGGACAACTACAAAGCATTTTATAGCTATGTCAAGAATCTCGATGGCAACACCCAGATCTGATCTGAGTTACAGCACAAAGGCACAAAAATTACAGAACTAACTGATATTGCCAACATCCTGGCAGATAGGTTCAGTGCTAACTTTACCCCCACCCCCTAAAGGGCCCATATCTATACAGGAAGAATGCAGAGTCCCTGTAATCACAACAACGCAGGTAAAAGCTGCACTCTCTAAAGCCCAAAACACAGCATCCATGGGACCGGACAACATCTCAGGCTGCGTTTTACAAGAACATCAGAATGAACTGGCTCCCCACTTAAGCACCATGTTCAATAATAGCCTTGCATCAGGCTTTGTGCCCACTGAATGGCACACAGCAACAGTTATCCCACTTCACAAAGGGGGAGCCACCACTGATCCTGGGAATTATCGACCTATTGGCCTCTGCAAGGCCATGGAATGTATCATCATGGAACTCATAAACAAAGACATTGGTAACCTCCAAACTCTGGATCTCACTCATTTCGGGTTTGTGAAAGGCAGATCATGCCTCCTGAACCCGACTGACTTCTTTGAGGCAGTTACCAAAGCCATAGATGAGGATAAGATGATTCACACAGCCTATCTTGACCTCGCCAAGGCTTTCGACACCATCCTCCATTCTGGAATTATAGCTAAATTCACTAAACTAGGTATAAATCCCTATATCACAAGATAGGTTGCCAACTGGCTCACTGACAGAAGAACCCACACTGTAAAATTTGCAGACTCCAAATCTGACCTCAAAGCAGTGACAAGTGGAGTTCCACAGGGTTCTGTCCTGGGACCTCTCCTGTTTGGTATCTACTTCTCTGAAGTACAGGTTAACACAGAAGGCCTCTGGCTAACGAAATTCACAGATGACTGCAAACTAGGAGCCATAGTCAAGTCCCCAAATGATGTGGACATCCTATAGAAGGGCCTCACTGAGACAGATGCCTGGTGTCAGAGCCATGGCCTCAAGCTCAATGCCAAAAAGTGCAGTGTCATCCCCTTTGGTAAAAACTCCGTACCCATGAACTACCATATAGACAGCAATCTACTTAACACCAAATGCGTGATAAGAGACCTTGGGACCCAGGTGGACAGTAGTCTCTCCTTTGATAGTCACATAATCACAGTAGTCAGGAAGTCCTTCTACATGGCACACCTCATCATAAAAGCGTTCTCATCCAGGAAAAAAGAGGTCATTGTTCCCCTCTACTCAACACTCATTAGACCCATCATAGAGTACAATGCTCCTTTTGGAATGTACCTCACAAGACATCTGCAGCAGCTGGAATGGCCACAGAAGTACCTCACAAAGAGGATTACTGGCCTCAAACAAATGCCCTACACTGGCCACCTCAAAAAACACCAGCTTTACTCCATATCATATTGCCTACTCCAAGGTTATGTCTGCCAAACATATAAAGCTATGTCAATCCCAGAGCTCTTGGACATGCTATACCTAAAGAAATCCCACTCCTTCTGAGCTACACGCTGTAGGGACCTAAACCTTGTCACCACAATAAACAGGACATGCTGGAGGGATAGATTCCTGTCCCAGAGACTTCCCATACTCTGGAACAGGCTACCCATTTATGTCAAGCAAAGTTCATCATTAGCACTCTTCAAGAAAAATCTTGATGAATGGATGGGAAATATGAAATACACCCTGGGGATCACTTCTGTGTCTCTGCTTGACAGTGGCACAGGAAAATAACTTTCTTGGGTGGCGTAAGCCAGGGAACCTTGTTGGCTAGGATTGCGTAGGCCCTTGGGCCGATAGCCTAGTACCTACCTATGAACCTAAGTATGACATAGGCAAGCATTCATTTATATAAATGAAAACAAGCTATTGACATAATTTTAGTTGCAAACATTATACATCACTTATAATATATCCAGTCACCATCAGTCAAACATTACATAGCTCATTCAAATCCTGCCTTATTTTAAATCTCATTCCTCCTCTGCATGTATTGTTCTCACAATTCCCATTTTTCTAGGGAAGTTGCTTCTACCCTTTTCTAAAGCTCCCATGTCCAGTTGTTTTATCTCATTACCACGTGGCCAAAGTGTTTAGAAAAACATTTTATATAGCCCACCTAATCATGAAGGGATTCACATCTAGATCAGGGGAGGTCATCGTGCCTCTTTACTCATCCCTCATCAGGCCCATAATTGAGTACAATGCCCCTTTTGGGATGTACCTTACCAGACACCTGCAGCAACTGGAAAGACCCCAAAAGTACCTCACCAAGAGGATCAAAGGGCTCAAACAGATGCCATATGCTGCCCGGTTAAAGAAACTCCAGCTCTACTCAGTGGCATACCACCTGCTCAGAGGTGATCTGTGCTTGACATATAAAGCCATGTCCAACCTGGAATTAATGGACATGCTGCACCTCAGAAAATCCAAATCCCATCGAGCTATGTGCTCGAGAGACTTGAACCTCAGCACTGAAATAAATAGGACATGCTGGAGGGACAGATTCATAACCCAGAGGCTCCCTTCACTCTAGAATAAAATCCCAGTCCAGGTTAGGCAGAGTCCCTCACTGACTCTCTTCAAGAGGAATCTTGATGAGTGGATGGGGGATCATAGGTTTACCCCGGGTATCACTTCTGTGTCACTGTTAGACAGAGGCACAGTATACTAACCTCGAAAAAGGGCATAGCAAAATTAATTTAAAATGGGTGGCGAAAGCCAAACACACTCTGGCTAGGCTTATAAATGCCCTAGGGCAGATAGCCTAGTATGAACCTATGAACCTATGAACCAATATTCACTACTTCTGGTACAGTTGGTTTAGAATTTGATCTCCAGTTTCTGGTAATTGCTTTCTTGGCAGCCACCATAATTAGATTCAGCAAGGCCTAACAATGTCCAAGCAGTTCTGTTTCTACATCATAGCTCAAAAAAAAAATTGTTTACTTGGCTACACCAATTTGCTCACCCAGTATCTGTGACAGAGTAGTCTGGAGAGACTCTTTAAAGTCTGATGACTCATTATACTCCCAGAAAATATATTCCCAATTCCCTCTTTTCTCCCCATCACACCTCCAACATTTGCTTTCCACCTGAGGAAAAATTATTTGGAGGTATAAAAATACCTATGTAAACACTTCCAAGCAAAGATCCTAAATCTTCTAGACTTTGTTGCATATTTGGGAGGCATACACATATCCCCCATTGTTTCTTTCTGAATTGCTTATCCAGTCTCTCTTCCCAATCCTTCCGAACTTCCTCTGATTGATTCTTATAGTTATCATGCAACATTTTATAGGCTATACTAATTATTCCTTTTTAAATGGCAGCTTCTGTTTTAGATTCTACTAAAAACTCTACCAGCACTGATCTTTTGCTTAGGATCCCCCTATTTCTTTCTCTTTGCCTATACTCAGATATTAATCCTTGATAGGGAAGGCAATCTCTAGCCTGCAGTACAAATGAATTCTTGGCCTCTTCCCATTCTATTAACTTTGCCTCTCTAATTATTTGCTCCCAATAGCTTGGTTCTTGTGCCAGTTTTCTCCAATAAATTTCACCCCCTCTTGTTTGTTGTCTGTATCTCTAATCCTAATTGCAGTCAGCCCTGTAGGCAGAATCATTTATCCATTCCTGTGTTGGCTTAGTTCTTAGAATACTTTCTGCTTCTTTATGAATATAATATTCTGAGTGGTTAAAGTTATTCACCTTAAGGATGCGTTCTCAACATGGATGCTAAGACTCACCTGTTGAGCTTTGATCTTGAGGTGAATTTCTTGGCAGGAATGTCTCAAACTAATAATAAACTGGTTACAATCAGAGACTTGATAATAATCCTCCATATAATGTATGCATGTCAGAACCAATAAATACAAGTGCTGCTTTCTGAGTGACAAACCAGGAGCATAGAAATAATTAAATGAGTTGTTTGTATCACAAAATATTGAAGTGAACATCACACTAAAACCAAGCCAACAGTATATAAACCAGTTTGTAGTTCACTTTTTTCTCACTAATCTCCACTAACAGACATGCAATAATATGATAAAATAGTCTTCAAACATAATAATTATGATTTCTGATTCATTAACTAAGTGAACTTATTTTTTCTGT
This sequence comes from Protopterus annectens, assembly GCF_019279795.1. NCBI lineage: Eukaryota > Metazoa > Chordata > Ceratodontiformes > Protopteridae > Protopterus > Protopterus annectens. The sequence goes on from NC_056726.1 coordinate 1,408,864,329, forward strand.
GTGCTTTATAACAAAGCAAAAGTATACCAACAAACTTCAACTTCATAAACGTAAAATAATACAAAAGAAGCTTGGATGCTTGGTGATAAAAACTTCACATAATGTTCTTGGATTTGGTATTTATAGATGTAAGTAAAAACTATGGAAACCACATATGAAGTTGTAGTTATTATTTTAAAATATGAAACAGGACTATGTAGGGGTTTTGTAATATGCAGCATGGAAGTATGGTGGAGTTATCACTGTAAACCTATTGTCTCCTATCTTATTTGTTTGCATTTTCTCTGAGTGTGTAAGTGCATACATGTGCACTTATATTCATGCATATGTGTGTGTGTGTGTGTGTGTGTGTGTGTGTGTGTGTGTGTGTGTGTGTGTGTGTGTATGTGTGTGTGTTAATCCTTCCTGAAGAATTTGGAGGTCAAGTGGGGAGTTAATGACAGCTTCATGTTTGCATTAACCTGCAAAGTTAGCCAGTCACAGGCCCTTGATGAAAGAGGGAAATAAATAACAAATATAAATGGTCCTAGGACTGATCCCTGGGTAACTACTCTTTTTAAAGCAAGAGAATACCTCCCACACTAATAGACTGGGTTCTGTCAGTCAGACAGTTTGTTATTCACAGTGAGTAACATAGGAGATTACATTTAGTTTGATTAGCTTGTCAATAATGCCACAGTGTGGGATGGCATTAAAGGCTTTGGCCAGGTCCAGGTAGCCAGTGTGAACTGATTTGCCTGAATGTAATGCATCAGTGACATGTTCAAAGAGGTCCAACAAGTTCAGAAGGTAGGATCTGCCTTTAATAAATCCAAATTAGATTGGGTTCAGGGCTTGCAGACTGCCTATGCCCTTGTTAATAATTTCCACAATGATGTGCGCTTTTGCTTTGCAGATAAGGTTGGTGAGACCTATGGGTCTGTAGTTTCCTGGGTCAGTAGTAATTCATCTTATGGTATAGTGTGAGTGGTGGAACAGAAATGGAACTACAAATGGGGAGAAGAATGAAACATGAGTAGTTGATGAAAAGGAGATTACTCAAGGCTTACCTGATGAAATTATACTGCTTAGAAATAATGGCAAATCCCTGGAACATATCTGCAGAAAGGTATGTTTTAACAATGGCGGTGACAGATGGAAGAAAAAATATAGAGTAGGTACAAGAAGGCATATCTCTTAAGGCATTAGTTGCAGCATACAGACAGGGGGCTGTGGTTAAAATTCAACATTCACCTTATCCTGTCCTGTCAAAAAAAGTCAACCTGTCAAATCATTACAACTACAAAAATATAGAAAAACAATGCTTATGCAGGGAGCAGGCCAGTTGTAGGACCCACATCTATATCCTAAATCCAACGTTGAATAACATCGAGGGTAAAAACGTTGGGGTGTCATGCAGTCCTGCTGTAATTAATGAATACATGTTGACTAAAATTGAGAATCAACAAAACAGACTCGCTGATTCCATTTCAAAAAGAAAAAAGAAAGGAATAATGACCTGCATGACGTTATTCAGTCAGAGTGAGGCACTGTATTCTGGCGTTCATTCACTGAAGTATCCAATGTGATATGTTTCAAGGCATGAAGGATGCATTTCTGTTGGACTATCACTAACATTATGCCTTTGCAGTAAGGCTAAGGGTTTGAGGTCACACAGAAATTAATATAAGGCTGCTCACTACCATGATCACAGCAGCGGTCTTCGTTCCTGTGAATAAATTACACGTAGCATGAAGAATATGATGACACAGCATTTTTGTGTTACATTAATTACTAAAGTGCACTTGGATGTTAACCAGCCTGACCATCGCTGCTACTGCATGCCATTTTACAAAGTAATGAAATTAACTGATTTACAGCTGTTTGTTCTATCAGTTTTACTTTTTGCATATTGCACTACACTAACTTGGCTCTCAAGCATTATATCAAGTCAAAAATTTTGTAATGAAATAATCATATCTAAGGATATAGGCACTGGACAAGAAGCACACTAATGTCAGATACAATCCATCATTGTGAATTAAAGGAACAATTTGCAGATTAGTTTTCCTCATTATGATAATCAAGAGAGTTTTGTAGTCAACACTTATTTATCAAAGGACTTATTATATTGTTATTTTGTGTACAGGTCTGCTTGTAATTTGATCTTTTTGCTGAAACTGTTTCTTTTAATTTGCAAAATACAAAAGTATACAGACTATATGGCAATATATGTCTAAATAAACAGAACTATAGAACTGCAATTGAGTTGTATTCATTTCAAGAAACTGCACAATTGTGTGTCACGTTAAAATTTGTGTGCTTATACAATACATTACACTCCACATTTATTAGTAAATCTTTTTTTTTCTGAATAGAGGTTAACAGGATTGCTGTTCATTAAGACAGACACTGACTTTTTGAACTGGGATTATATGTGCATTATTCACTTATATATTTATTTTTATATTTTGTATTGTGAATACACTTGATAATATTTACTGAAAAAATATAGTCATCGATGCTGTTTAGCAGTTCTGTAATTGTAACAAACTATTTTTATCTCCTAAGCTCTGCAAAAGTATACAAAGCTGTGTTTAATTTGTTTTACATATCGTTTTATGCTTACACTAATCATAATTGGTACATTAGCATCTATAACTCTGCATTCCATTTTAGTTTTAAATGGAGGAAGCTTCTTGTGGCTTGCAGAAAATTTGAATGATAAGTAGGACAGATAAGTCATTTACAGAACTGTCTTGCAGCTGGAAGCTATGAAAGTTTGTGCAGATTCAACCTTATAAACCTTGTGGAATTAACTTACAATGTTTGGTGATTCAGCAATTCAGATTAAACCAGAAGTGTTTTGAGTTTCAGTAGGGTAGTCACTTGAGTCATTGAGTGATACGCATCTCTACATTCTGTTTGATGAAAAGACAAGAGTTTGGATATTTGGAACAGTGAAATTCATGCTCTGACACATTTGTGGTGGAATTCATACTTGCCCTAGTTGGTCAAGCAGTGGTAACATTCAGGCTCTGAAAGTTATAGCAGAATGGTATGGAATGCAGAGGACATAGCCTAAAAGGCACTCATCCTTTGCCTCATGAATACATGGCACATCCTGATAGCCAAGCTAACTTGAGACAAAAATGGTACAACTGCATAAGCCTAAAGGGAAACATTCAAACCAAACACAATTTATCCTACTCAGGGAAGTTTTGTCTTTTTATTTGAAAACTGTTTGTCCCTTGGCAAATGTTGACATTTTAAACATTTAGATAATTTTATCTGCACATGTGACATAACACCTCTGAGAAAAAGTGAGACAGGGATTACATTGCCTGTCAATGCTTCTTCCTTCCTACTTGCTAGATGTACTTCTCATATATCAGCTGAGTACATACTGGTTATTTGACAGGCATCTTCCCATAGATTACTCAACAATGCTCAGGCAGTGCAGTACCTGGATACCAATATGGTTCAACTGCACTCACCCCTAACCAGCAGGGGAATGTATCAACACTTCATCTAATGAGAGTGTTGTGAAACCGTAACAATCAGTAGCCACAATACCACCCCCCCTGTCAGTGGTGGGTAAAGTACACAGCAGTGCAGGTGAGCTAGTGAATTCTAATTCAGATATACAGATTCTCATGAGCACTCAGTGACAGAGTGGTATAACACAGATAGGTGTCATGCTTACAGTGTACGTGTTAAGCTATATAGGCCATTACTTGGCTGAGACTCACAGTGCATCAGACATTTCCACATTCAACACACAGGCGGGGTGGAGGGAAGGAAGAGCACCACAGTCATCATCATGTGCAAAGGTAGCTAAGGACACTATGACACATCTGTCTACACACACTTTGTGAGGAGTATATCACAAGAGTCTGAGACATAGGTCTGAAGGACATGGTGGTTATTCTATGCCATATATTATTTTCCCCTAAGATGAACTGGGGATCCCACAATGAGGCCATGAATTCATGCAGTATTATTTCCCAAGCTGAAGAATATTGTGTGTCAAACACAATATTTTCCTGTGATGTGTTGGGCTGCCACTACATCCTCATGATTTGTGGCCACTATATTGGCTTATTACAATAGGGCATGTGGTCCCTCCTTACAGTGATAGATTGCAACTGTGGGACTAGGACCTGGATGAGGGCCACACATGAAATGTCTGGCCAATAGGATTGAGAGCTGTGACCTTCTGGCTTTTTAATTTCTTCAAGTGTCCAGTGATGACTCCTTGTGCAATTCGTACAGAGTTACATGTACCGGTAACATATCTAAGTATGACAGTAAGTTCTTTCTTATGAGACCCATTGGTCCTACTACTACTAGAACTGTCTGGGTATCCTTCTTCCACAATGATCTTGTTTCTGCCTTCACACTCTGGTAGTTTATAACTTTGTGTCTCTCTATACGTAAGACACTGTAGTCACTGGGTGTAGCAATTTCAATAATCAATGCTACTTTTGTCTTCTTTTCATGGACTACTATATCTGTTTTTCTCGCATCTATTTTTTGAATTGTTGGTCATCGATGATCCCATGTGATATAAACTTCATCATTTTCTATGATGCTCTGTGGCTCATATTTCCAATGTTTTTCACCTACTTCAGTATTATAATGTTTGCACAATCCCCAGTGCAACAGTTTTGTCACATTATTATGCCTTTCGGTATACAGTCCTTCTGCCATTAGTATATTACAACCAGCAACAAGATGTGCTACTGTTTACAATTCTGTTTTACAAACCCTACATTTGTCTATTTCTCCCACGTATTCAATGAACTTTGTAAACCAATGTGTATGTAGTCCACTATCTTGGACCGCCAATATTGACCTTTCATCTTTTGGTTTAAATTCACCTCTCCTTAGCCATTCCTGCATTCAATACTGATCAACCTGACATTGTTCCAAGAGTTTTCTATACCTGGAAATGTATTTATATATTTTCCACATTTCTTGCCTTCTCATCTGATTCTTCACCTTATAATCTTTAAGGGTGAGTTGAGAGGTTGGCATAATTGTTAAGGTGTTTGCCTTATAAACCAAAAGTGCAGGGTTTGATTCTCAAATGGAGTAATTGGCTAGGCTTAAAATGGCCCACAAAGGTAGTTAGCCTAGTACTAAATCTATGAACCTATTTTGTGTTTTGGAACATTTAGTTGCTGCCTGATTTTTATCTACTTGTGGTTTGATTTCCATTCCCCCTTGATGCCGATACGCTTCTGATAAACTAAGCAGGGAAGTCACTTTAGACTTATTCTCATCATGTCTCAAAACTTTCACTATGTTTGGGACTTGTAAAGTTAGTATATATGTAAATTAGGACAGGAAGAGCAAATTGGTTTATAGCTTGGACTTTGTTCCTAGTTATCAATGCTGTTTTCAATATTAATTTAAATCTTCTAAAATATTCCCTACTAAGTTTTATTCACATTTGTTCATGTTTTATTATTGATCCTTCATCAGTTCCCAAATGTTTACACACTCCCTCTTGCTCAAGTTCTTTTATATCACATTCCTGTCCCAAACTGATGTTTTCTTGGTGATGCAGCCTTCCAGCTTTACATGTTACTTCTGCATATTTATCAAGACCAAATGACATTCTTATATCATCTGAAAAAGTTATGACTACTTGCAGTTTTGCTTTCAGTTCCTCATCTGATAAGCTATACAGTTTTAAATCATCTACAAAAAGAAGATGAGAAGTCTTTACACTTTGTTGTTTCCTGGGAGCCAAATTATAGTCATGACCTAATCTGTTAAGTAGACAACTTAATAGATTAAGGGCAAGACAAAAGAGCAGCGGTGACAGAGAGTCATCCTAGAATATCCTCCCTTGAATTTTTATCCCTGGAATAATAATTTTCCCTTTATCATAGCTTAACTGCAAAGTGGTTTAACACTGTTTTATGGTTGCTGTAATGTAATTGATCAATGTAGGGTGCATCTCATACATTTTTAATCACTCTTTATCCATGAATGTGGGATACTGTCAAATGCTTTTTTTATAGTCTATCCATGCCATATTTAGATTCTTCCCCTTTTTATAGTTCTCCATTATGCCTTTATTTAACAACAGTGAGCCTTTGTTCCATATAACTTTCTTTTATTACCCTTTTGTCCTGTTACCATGATTGAGTTTTCTTCTAAATGACTATAAACTCTGTTGGCATCAGTTTCAGTGTATAGTTTATTTGTCATTGGAAGGCAGGTTATTGGTCTATAGTTTTTAGGATAGCTTCCAGGTTTGCTCCTAGGTAGGAGTATTGTTTTTCCTGTTGTTAAGCAGGCTGGTGTCTGTTCACGCTGTGCATATAAATAGATCTTACTCATGGCTAAATATTCATATAAAGATATTAATACTTTTAACCAGAAGTTAGGTACTGCATCTGGGTCTGGGGTTTTTCTTAACTTGATTTCAATCTCTTTGGCCGTTACTTCATCCCATTTCATATTGTGTACATTTGAACTTCTTATTCTTTCTTTTACTTCTGTCCATTTAGCATCTTTGTTATATTCCACAGGATCTCCATAGATTTTTCTCCAAAACATATAAATTTCTTCTTTTTTTGGTGGTGTTTCAATTCATTTTGCCTTGTTTCACAATTCTCTATAAAACTTTTATGGATCATCAATAAACTCCTTATTTTTTACTTCTTTATATTTATCTGCATATCTTCTAAGTTTTTCTTCCTTTGCTCATATTTCTAGTTTATTATTTGCGATAGTGCACGATAGATCCAGATAATTTCTGATAACGTGCATTGCTTTTATCATGTCTAGCTTTCTGAGTATTTTTGTCGCTCTGTTCCCTCTTCTATACTCTTCTAACAGTGACACTTCTTGTCTTCATTGCTATATAGTTTTCTCTATTCGATACTTCCATGATGGCATTTGATTTCTCCCCTTCCTTTTCCTTACTGCGTGTGATTTTGTAGTAAGACTTTATCTGTTATTAATTTAGCTGCACAGTAGTATATCCTATTTACTTCTGTTATATCACAAGCATCTCTATGGATAGTCCTAATTACTGTGTCCATTTGTATTATCAGACTTCTAACTTTTTGAATTTTATTGACTTTCTGTAATCTATTTCTTTCATTGATCTTAATATGTCTGTCCACTTCTATTAAATCAAACAACTCTTCTCAGACCATTCTCTTCTAAACTGAGGGCACACTCTACATTCTCCATTTCCTGTAGGTATTCTACAGAAAATTCCAGATCATCTTCCTGTGCACATTCTCTTCAGTTTCATTCCGTGTCATCTGTTGCTCTTTCATATGGGAACTCACAGGTGAGTCACTCCACAACATTGACTGTGTTAGAGTTGCCATAGTTTCCTATTCTTTCCCTTGATGTGCAACTCCAGCTGAATGTTTGTTTTGGTTTCCTATGCAAGGCTCCTAAGTGTCTTCATATGTTTACTGATCAGATGTTTCCCACTCCACTGGTTTCTCCTTAATTTGGGGATCTGTTACTCTATCCTGCTGTGATTTATTTATTTATTTTTAGTTTTTATTTTACATTTGTTGACCGGGATAGTCCGACTAGATGCATGTCCATTTTCAGCAGTGGCCTGGGGAGAAAAGCTCCAAGGTACAGTCAGAAGAAACATTACATAATACATGATAAACCCAGTTTACAGACTCTTTTCAGACAAGCAAGTTATACAATCTCTCAAAATTAAGATTTCATAAGGTAAAAGACCTAAACATACAACACAGCAGAGTTGCAAATGAATAATATAAGCACACAATCATAGGGAGAGAACTAGTCAGGCTTGGTGCAAGGACATAGCCAGTGTGATTTAAAATACTGTTTGAGACATTCCTTGAATTGACTTAGGGTGGGTTCTAGAGTAATGTTAGTAGGAATTGAGTTCCAGGTTTTACCAACATAGTTGGCAAACAGATAGTCACCGGCTGAATTATTGGTTTTGACAGTTTGAACTAGGAGTCTATTAGAAGAGTGGAGTGGTCTGAGGTTACTGTAAGGGTTTATAATGTTTTTAAGTGCTGGTGTATTTTCAGGTTGATTAAGTACTTTATATACCACTATAAGCTGGTTGTACTGAATTAGGCTAGGCAGTTCTAGCCACCCAAGATAAGTTAGGTTATTACAGTGGTGTGTTCTGTAGGGCATGCCAGTGGCAAATCTGGCAATGTGATTATAGAAGCTAGAGAGTTTATTAAGATCAGTTTTGCTTATGTTGGTAAGTAAAGGGGAAGAATAAAGAAAAGTCGAAAGTAGATGAGAGCGTGCAATGGCAGTTCTAGCAGGTGGGGATAGGAAAGGTTTAATCTTATATAGTGAGCCAAGTTTTTTATTGATGGTTTTGATAGTTTGATTGACAGGCATATCAAATTTAAGGTTGTTGTCTACAATAACACTTAGGAGTTTTGTATAGGCATCTGGGGAGATTATGGTGCCATTATTAGATATTATGGAAAAGGATAATGCAGAGGACCTATGAGTAGGGGAGAAAAGTAGCAGCTTTGTTTTGTTGGGAAAAGATTAGACGGTGATCAGAAAGCCAATTTTCAACTATATTAAAAGTATTCTGGGATAATGTCCGCAGATCTGACTGGGAGGTAGCAGAACAAATCAAAGTGGAGTCATCTGCAAATTGAATGCAGTTTGCATCTGGGATGATGGTAAAGAGGTTAATAAAAATGGAAAACAGAAGAGGTCCTGGTATACAATCCTGGGAGACTCTCAGGGTATTAGGTAGGAGGTTGGATAGTTTGTTCTGCCATAGGACGGCCTGTTGTCTACCACTCAGATAAGATTGGAACCATTGGAGGGCTTGACTATCTAAGCAAATTGATTTCAGAGTGTGAATTAGTAGTTGGTGGTCAACCATATCGAAAGCCTTGGAGAGATCTAAAGAGGGCTGAGGATAATTTATGGTTTTGGTTATGGCTTATGGCATTAGAGAAGGCTAGGAGGGCTGAGGTGGTGCTATGATAAGGCCTGGAGCCATGCTGAGAGTTAGCCAAGAGATTGTTCTGGATCAGATATTGCAACAGTTGTATATGGATGCACTTTTCCATAATTTTAGCCAGTGGTGACAATATAGCTATGGGTCTGAAATTCGACAGTTCAGTGGACCTCCCACCTTTATGGAGTGGTATAACATGGGATATTTTCCAGATAAAGGGGATGGTAGCTTCTGCTATGGTTCGATTGATTAGAATGAAGATGGGGTATGCTATGGCATCTGCAGCTTTTTGCAGATACTCAGCAGAGAGAATATCAGCTGATAGGGTAGTAGGTTTTAATTTTTTGATTAGGGCTCAAATGAATGATGAGGAAACCAATTGAAAGCTAAAGGAGAGTTGGGTACTGGGAATAGCTGCCTTTGAGCTAGGGGCAACTTGGAGTTAGCTGGCTAGCTAGGGACTGGATAGTCTCAGTGAAGAAACTATTGAAGGTGTTAGCAACATCCTCCAGGGGTTTATTAATAGAGGCTGCACAGATTGGAGTGATGGTTTGTCCTGGGTGCAGTAGTTTACTTATACCTGGCCAAAACTTTTGAGAGTTGTTTTGATTTTTATGTTGTAGATGGCAATAGTAGTTGTTTTTATCTAGTAAAAATGGATTTTTTAGTCTCATTCCTTAGCTGTTGATATCTAATTTGATCTAGGGGGTTTTCGTGGTACACCATATGGCTCATGCTTTGTTTCTGAGTGTGATTTTTGATTTAATGTCTTTAGAAAGCCACGGTATAACTTTTGTTTTAGTTCTAATGGAGCGAGCAGGAGCATGAGAATTAAGAATAGCAAGGACTTTGTTATTAAAGTGAACAACAACTTCTTCCAGGGACAAGTGTTTTAGGACTGACTGCATGATTTGAGTTCATCTTGGAATTTGGTAGGGTGAAAGTTCTTATTGTTTCTCACTGTTCTGAGGGTGGGATGGTGGGGGTTAACAGCTTTATGTTTAATTATATAGGTAAGAAAGTGATCACTTAGGTCATCAGGGAGGCTCCCTGACATATACAGTTGGGGATGACTATTGATGAGTATCCAATCTAGTATACTTTCTTTATGATTAGGTCTGCCTATCCTGGTGGAGGTGGATATCATCTGTGTAAACTCATATAGGTTTACATGGGTGGTCGAAGATTCCGAGGAACAGGTGTTCCAGTCTATATTAAAATCTCCAAGTACTATGGTTTCTTGAGGGTAGGAACTAGATAACCAGTGGAGGATATCTTCTAGGGTAGTTGCGTTATTCCCTGGGGGAATATAGATACAGAAAATCTTTATACATTTGTTTTTATTAATTTGGAGTTTGGTAGACAGAATTTCTGTGTTATTAACTTGGGGTGGTTGTATGTGGTCTATAGTAACATTTAGTGTAGATTTATAGAGTACAGCTACCCCGCCTCCCTTCCTCGTAGTGCAGTCTAGCCTAAGTATGTTATACCCAGGTGGTAATACCTTGTTATCTGAAGTTGATGGTTTTAGCCAGGTTTTGGTTAGACATAGTATATCAGGGGAGTGAACAGCTAAGAGGGCATTCAGGTTATGTACCTTATTGTTTATGTTTCTAATGTTTAGGTGACAGGCCAGGAAGGAGTTAGGGGGCCTATTTATTGATAGGATTTTGGTAGGGTTACTAGTACAGGAGTTAGATTTATCAAGAGTGGATGGGCCATTGTGAGGTTGTAGTGTAAGCTTATTTTAAGCTTCAAGAATTTATTTATTAGTTTTTGGTAGTATTTGGATTTAGAGTTGATGTATCTGGAACTTATCGGTTGATAGTTTATACAGGTTAAGGAGATGGCTATAGGGCAATTTATTAGGTAGTCTGTCATATTTGACATTGATACTATTGGGGTGGTGGTTAGGCATTTTGGGTAATGAAATCCTAGGTAATACTGATTTTCATAAAAGGTGCAGAGATATGGAATAAGCATAAGGGGAAGCAGAGAAAATAGTAACATTGTATTGGGTGGGGACTTTGTAGTGGCGGTGACTATATATCTTTATTGTGTTCTCACCAGGATAAATAATCATGATAAGGAAAGGTATTGGGAGATAAGGGGCAGTGGTTTCAATGAGCTAGGTAGTGTTGATTGGTTCTGTTAGGAGAGGTGTGTTTTTATTGTTATAAGTTTATCACCACTGGGGGCAGGTGGAAATTAGGGTAGGGCAGGTGTGATGTTACCAGAGTTGCATTTTCTACACTAAATCCTTCACCTTGCAGGTATTCCATGACCTCAGTTTCTATTTCTTTAACTTCCACATTATTAATCCTCTTTTCTACTTTTCTTCTTTGTTTTCTTATTTTTTGTATTGTAAAATGTTCCATATCCAGATGCCTTTGCCTGTATTTCTCTTCAAATATCTTTGGTGGTGCTCTTTTTGTTTTGATTAGTTTTGCTTTTTGCTTTGCATAAATATTACATCATATTAAACCTCTTTTTCTTTCCCATGTCCATAGTTCTTATTCAGATGTCTCATGCTCCTTCTGTTTCTCCTTACATTGGGGGCACATTGTTCCATCATGCTGTGATGTAACTTGTGTTAGACTTTCTGCAGTAAATCCTTCACTTTGTAGGTATTCCATAACTTCATCCTCTATTTTTTAACTTCTACTTTACTAATCTTCTGTTCTACCTTCCCTCTTTGTGATCTTATTTTTTTATTGTGAAATTTTCCATATCTGGATGCCTTTGCCTATATTTCTCTTTGAATATCTTTGAGGCTGCCTTTTTTGTGTTGGTTAATTTAGCCTTCTCCTTTGCATAAATATTACACCATATCAGATCTCTCTTTCTTTCCATGTCCACATTTTTATACCTCTCAAAAGTACACCATATCAGATCTATCTTTCTTTCCCATGTCCACATTTTTTATACCTTTCAAAAGTCTCTAGATTTTGTTCATTATATTTCCTCACTTCATTTGCTTCTTCTTCCAAACAGCCCAAGGTGTCTTTGTCTATATAATGTTTTTCATAAATGTGTTGCATTAACTGCCTTCTGCAGTGAGGAGTGGCAGAGATTAGTAAATAACCAGATTGTGCACCTGCAATGGCCTCCATAAATAACATCCCTGGTATGTATCCTCATCTGACCTTGAACAACAGTGACACTGTTAATGCTCCACACAGAGGTTGCTATGAAAGAGCTGCATGCCACTAGCAATTGTAGGAGACCTATCATTACTGTGTCTCTGGTCTCATGACCTCATGATTGTCATAAATTACAGCACAAAGGTCTATATTGGATTGGGTTGCAGTGGACTGTGACCAAATGATAGGACCACCTGCATGTCAGTGACAACCTATGGCATGTGATGCCACTGGGTATCAGTGTGAGACTACAAAATGGTAGGTATACAAAGTTCAGCAGCAGTGCAGATCTGCTGCCACAGCTGCAGAAGGAGCAGTGCTAACTATAGAAGCCACAGGGAATATCTGTCCCACAAAGAATGATGGAGAATCCCTCTACGTAGGCTGATGTTCTTTTTAGAGTGAGGCACACATTCAGTGTGTATGGAGGGAGTATGGACACCTAGGAAGGAGACAGACAATGCCATTTTATCATCATGCTACAATTCAGGTATGTGTACATCATCCTCACCACCATCAGCATCAGCCCAGCTGATAACATCAGCCTGCTGGTTTTGCACCACTCTCTACAGGTGCCACCATAGTTGTGTTCTGCCCTGTGTTGGCCCATCCTTAATTCAGTGTCAGTCCTTCAGAGATAATCCCAGAATCACTGTTTCCCTCCAGGACAACCAAAAACTCCAGTGGCTGTCACATCATGTTGCTCTCAGGTACCCCAACCACCTTGTGACTGACTGTTCTGCAGCTGTGTAATGCACTTTTGCCTCTGCAAAGCTTATGTTGTTGACATACTTATGACACTGCAATAACATGAGATTGTATCCCCATGGCATGCCAGTCAAATAAATGCTGGTCAACACCCTGCCTCGCCCACAGGCACTGAGTTAGTGACCTAAGTGCTTGTAACATGATATTATTTTCAACATAGCAGAAATCATCCTGCCTCTGCTGTCTATCTTGTCCTCTAGACATACGAATACATGTGAACAAGACATAGAGATGTAGACCATATATTAGGCTGATCATTGAGTACAATGCCATTTTTTGAATGTGCCTGTCCAAACACTTGCCACAGCTGGAATGACCACAACACATCCATGCTAAAAAAAAAAAATCAAGGGCCTAAATCATAAACAGTATGCAGACTGTCTCAAACATTGTCTCTCTTCTCTTCTCTTTATCATACATATTACTCAGAGATGACTGCTACCTCGTGGATAGAGCCTCTACAGACCCTGTTCTGTCAGACCTAGTAAACCTAATAAACAATGGTATCAGCAACACCTGCCTAAGCTACCTCAATCTGTTTTGCAAGATTAACAGAACATGCTGGAGGGATAGGTATACTTCACAGATACATTTTATGTGGAACAGCCATCCCCTTCACATAAATCAGAGTACTTTTCTAACTCTATTCAAACATAACTTAGATGAATGAATGGGTAATCACAAATGCACCCCTAGTTTAGCATCAGTGCCCCCATGGATAGGGGAAACATGTAAGAACCCAATATATACTTGTGTGGTGCATCTTTGGAGATTCTTATTGTAAAACATAAGGGCTAATATTTACCATAGCAATGCAGGTCTGGGCTTTTAAGATCCTCACAAAGCGGTAGCCAATTGAGTACCTATGAATGTATTAATGGGATTTTTAGACTGGCAGATACACATAAAGGGGCAAACTACTTAGAGTATACACTAATCAAAGGAATGACAGTAGTGGGGTTTGCCATAAGACATTTGTAGGAACAGCTATGGGAATACACATAAGAGGCATACATGATAAAATGTTTGCATTGGATAATGCAAGCATCCCTGCTGCCAACAACTGGGGTTACCTTGGTAACCACCAGTGATATGACTCTACTGCAGTATGGTGAGGAGAAGTATGTGTGCTTAGGCACAGCACTCATCACAATAGGCCAAGACATATGTTCGACTGGCAAGTAACAGTTGTTTAAGAGTAAAATAATCCAAAACACCCTTACCACTACCATGGAGGAATAACTGTAGCAGCAGCAGACAAGGTGAGTGAGGCAGAGGGAGAAACAACAGAAATTCTCAAGGAACAATGTCATGCAGTCATTCCAGGAAATAGAATCTGTAGAACAAAATATAGTATTCAACCTCTCTGTGTATTAACACTGTCAGAACATTCAGTGTTAAATAAAAGTTTGATGTTTGTACCAGCAGGTAATACAAGCATATCACAAATGTTGCCTAATATAAGGTGATTTATAAGACAATTGAACATATGTATTAGATATATGGTGAGAGTGGAAATCCAATGGAAAACATGTGTATCTATCACTTTGTACCAGTCAGTAATCAACTTGTAGAGACATTTCAGAATGCATGTCACAAGGAGATATATGAACTGCTGCAAACCACAAAACAAAAGGGCATGTTATATCATAATTTGAATAATGATGAACACTCAACAATAGAGTCCCTTATTAATCCGTGATCAAAGGGGCAGATAAAGGTGGAGGAGTAGTAGTATTAAATGCAGTTTATTATGATCATACAATTTTAGAAATGTTAAGTGATGAAAGATACTATCAATAAATAATGGAAGAAAAGTTTGAAGTATTATAATGAATGTAAATATAGACATACATAATATGCATGTGAATGGACAATTGTCAATTGATATATTGAATTATTATCATGTACCTCATCCAAAAACACCAGTACTTTATGGCATATCAAAGTGAATCACCAATGCAACCATATCCTTTCTGAGACAACTTTATGTTTGCTATCATCTGAATGACGTGAGTGATGATTATTTAGCAACATTCGATGTAGAAAGTTTGTTTACATCCATACCAAATGCATATGATATTGAAAGTGTTAGAAAATGTATTACTGAGAACACTCAACTTAGAACTGTTAATATCAATATGAAATGTGATGTGCTTTTGTTATTATTGGAAACTAATGTGTTTTTGTACCAGGATAGATATTTTAAGCAAACAAATCTTCTGTAGAATATCGAGTTATTTAGGAATCAATTTCATGAAGAAAATACATATTTAAATTTAATGATGGCTGTATGGGAAACAGAATATGTGTTTTCTTCATGAAATTGATTCTTAAATAACTCGAAGTTCTACAGACGATTTGTGTTTTTTTTATATGTAGAGTATTAGAAAATGCTATAAATTATATAGCAAGTAGATTAGATGTTGTAAAGTTTAAAAAGGGAGTAAATATTGAACAAATACATTTTTAGACTTTGCAATAAGTAAGAATATTTAGAATACACTAGAAAAAAGAGTTTATACAAAGGAAGTAAAGAAAAATACATATATACACCATACTACTATGCATCCAACATATATGTTTAACAATATAGTAAGAAACCAGATGCTAAGGGTTGCATCATTAACTACAGAAGATGATGTTATGGAGAGAAAATTAGAAGATATATCCAGGAAATCTGTGGCAAGAGGATATAATAGAAGGAAAGTAAATGAAAATAAGGCTGATGTGATTGCTATGAGACAAACAAGAACAAAACTTATGTTTTCAGAACAAGATTTACTAGTAAAAGAAAAAAGAAGACATCAGAAATATGATAGAAAGGATAAAGCATATTATGAGGAAGCATCGGCATATATTAAATAATTTCATGCAAACTGAGGAAAGATATAGTAGATAGCCTGAAGCTTTGCTATAAGAAATCACAAATTTAAAAAGTAAATTATGTTATAAAGAGCAGATTATAAATGTTAATGTGAGACAAAATAATAGAACAGAGACTCATCCATGTACTAAATGTAATTTTTGTAAATACAAAAATAAGGAGAAAGTATTTAGAAACCTGATAACAGGACTAGAATTTACATTTAGAACCTTTGTTGACTGTGACAGTAAAACCTTAGTTTACATCACTACATGTGTGAAATGTAATGCATTCTACGCAGGAAAGAGAAACAAGAACCTGAAAGAGAGGAAAGGAGACCATTTGTCAAACATCAGAAGGAAAATGGAAGCAAATGTGTTATTTAAACATATAACAGAGAATTGTTAGGAAAATAGTTTCAAGTATACAAATTGTATTAGAGGAAAAAAAGAGGAAGAAATATGACTACACCAGCAGAGAATGCTGAATATAGATGGATTAATAGATTTAGAGCACAGCAATTTCCAGGATTAAATGAACATTTGAGAATTAAACTGATACTAAAGAATCTCCATAATAATATAAAGTAAAATATTTATTTATATATTTTTAGATTATTTAAATATTATTTTATTTGTTATATGTTTAACAAGAAGTGATACAATAGGTCTGATCATGTGATTTTAATGCATTATTTAAAGTGTGATTTTAATTGTCTTAAATATTTGCCCGAATAAGTTTTATCAAAAGTTTTACTTGTGATAATAATTTAGTGTTTCAGTTTAACCCAAAGTTCCAGAACATTGTATTAGATTGCATTATTAAGTTGTATAAATGTGTCAGGCATGTAGGGACAATTTGTCCTGATTTTGTAGTCTAGCTTGTTATGACACCATCTACAACATGAGAATGCAGGCATACATATTTCTCTTGCTAGATTTGTCAAGTCAATTCCAGTGCAAATATTTATATCCTTAGAAAAGTTGAGAAGCCAAAGTTTATCACACATACAGTTAAAAGTGTTGTCTGGCAGTTTGGGCCAGAGGTTTAATACTACTTACTTCTAGAACTAGATATTGGGTTTGATTGCCACAACCTCCATTTGCCTACTGTGTAATTCTGAGC
The DNA here is from genome assembly GCF_019279795.1 of Protopterus annectens. Taxonomy (NCBI): domain Eukaryota; kingdom Metazoa; phylum Chordata; order Ceratodontiformes; family Protopteridae; genus Protopterus; species Protopterus annectens. The sequence goes on from NC_056726.1 coordinate 1,408,881,178, forward strand.
AAGTCATTTATCCAGACATTGCCATTAGGTCTCCCCTGAAAAGAGACTGTGTGTTAAGTGGCATTACTCAGTTAACAAATGTAATGTATGTACTGTGTTCCTCTTCAGATAGCCTATAGATCCAGACAATGATAATATTCTTTCTAGTAATACTTTCCAAATATAGACTATATCGTCTTTAATCTGTGGTGACAGATTACAGTAAGCAGTGTATCAGCAAATCTACACAAGTTTATAACTATTTGCATGCCATGTAGACAATTAAGCCAGGAGGCAGGCAAGTCTATGAGTTGCAATATTTTGCTGCAGAACACTAGTGGCATAAGACACAGCCTGCTATCTATGCTCACCTTTGATAGCTTGTGGCTACAACTTGATGATGTAGAACCACACAGATGCATGCTTTTTGCTATGTATTATGTAGCTATGCTGCAGAAATTGCACTCTAGGCAAGATTTATAGGCCACCATTTTGTTCCAAATGAAACTGACTCCATTTTGAGAGAAATTCAAGAAAATGGAAACTTTTGCTAGTGCTCACTAGACAGCACCAGCAGGACACCTGAAGGAAAGCAAGATAATATTGTAACTTTTTCACAACCATTTCAGGATCATATACTTTGGCCGTGTCATGGTGCATTTAAGAAAGGGAATGCTGGTAGGACTTGGCTGCAGAGTTGTTTTCAGCCACATGAATCATCATGTTGATAGAATAGTGCATGCGCTGCTTTGATGACCTGCAGCATAAGAACCCTGAGGAGCTCTGTGCATGAGAAGCAGATGCTAGTTAGGGATGCCATTGTTTCTGAATGCCTGCGACTTTTCACCTTTTAAGTCTTTACTGGTGTATTCAGACCAGTAAAGTTAAAGCACATTAGATGCAGACATACCATGTCTCACCCTTTTTCTGAGCTCCTCAGTACTTTGGAAACAAAAGCCTTATGTCCATAAACATTGAGATGCCTGCAAAATATCCAAATAACACTGAAACCAGGGAGTGAGAAGGTCATACAGAAAAATCTTTCAGTAAAAACTCCAAGAAAGATCATGCTAAGCTATAGTGTTTACTGTGTAATAACGTAAAGCCTAGTGGCCCCTTTCAGAAGCACCTTTGTTTTATTACCAATTTCCTTTCCCTTACAGACCACATATTAAAGCTGTAAATGATTTTGCAAAAAAAATGTACATTATAGCCTGCTTTTTGATTTTTAAATTGTGGTGTTTACTTATTTTTTACTCTGGATCCATATCCACGAAATGATATCATGGTATTAGGCAATGATTTACATGCAACTGCAATGCTTTATGGGTAAGCAAAAACAATATGCATATTTAGAGGACCAGCATCTGACACTATAATTTCATGATTGTTTATTTATGTATTTATTTTATTGATGTATCACTACATCATCTCATGTGCTAATTTATAATGCCAGGTGTTTCATCTGCAAAAACTAATTGGCAGCATGTCTTTTTAGGAAGTACGAAACTATTACTGATGCATTTAGCATGGAAATTAGTGATGAATTATAATAGGGGTGATTCAGATGGTCACCCTGGAAGATAGCTGTCAATTTATCAGACTATCTTTTTGAAGTTATTTTTTTTATAGTTGTTACAGTTAGCATCGATCAATTAACTAGCTTTTGTTCTAAACCATTAAAAAAGATATTTTCTATATAGCAAATGAAAAACATTTGATATATTACCACAAGTAGTTTTTTATATATGGCGACTAAACTATGCTCATGCCTATGTAGTACAGAACCAGTGATGTAAAAAAATGAGATTCACAGGTGCATACCACACATGCTTGAGTAGCTTTAGCTGCACATGTCATTTTTTTTTAGATAGAAAGTGTGCTCACTGTGTTGGAAAACTTGTTTAGCACCCCACTCCAGTAAAATACCATAAATTGCATTTTTTAAGAGGAGCTTTGCTAGTTAAAGAAGAAGAATTTAGAAGAAGTAATTAGGAGTAAGAAAAGGTAAGTAACCAAATCAAGACCGCAGATGACGGGTCTAGAGTTACTGGTGCAAGGGCGTTCCAAAGCTTACTGTGTGCAATACTGTTATTGTTTTTTATTTTAAGTTGGCTATAAAACTTTAGACAGATGGGAAGGGGCTAGAAATAGCAACATTACATGATGTAAAAGATGGTGATGAAGACTGTCCCAAATGTTTGGCTTTTGTTTCCCAATTTTTATGAGTTTGTCCCTAATGGATGGATGGGCTAAGAGGATGAGCGGTATTATTTTAGCGCCTTTAGATGAGGCTTTCACAACAAAGTGGTTATAACTGCTGGGTGGTGGTGGGGATGGGCACTGTCTGTGGATGAAGGGAACTCACTCATCCTGTATTTGCTCAGTTTATATTAAAAAAGTTGTGGCTGTTTTTTGAACAGTTGAAATTACACAGGTCTCATCTGTCCCTAATTTTGCACAATGTTCCTCATTTTGCCTCATATTTTTGTCCCTTCCTTATATCATTTGTGGTTTGCTGGAAAATCATTGAGTATTAAAATCACTAAATGCTGACATATATTTGAGTTTCATATCTGTGTGGAGTTTGCATGTCCTCCCCGCGGTTGAGTGGCCTCCGAAAGACATGCGTGAATGGGCGTGTCTTCGCTGAAGGTTGGGTGTCGGGCTGGCAACTCGGCACCATAAAAATCTACTGCCAATTATTAGCGGACCGGAGTTCCCCTGTGGTGACCCCTAATCGGGAAAAGCCGAAAAGACAAACATTGCATATCCTCTATAAATTGTATGCAAACACAAAGCTGCTATTCTGGCAGCCTTCTAAGTATATAAAAGCAATATTTAAAATCTGCCCCTGACTTTGGGCCTTTGTCAGTCATTTTTTTGGTTTCCCCATGATTCTTGAGATAAAAGATCCAGAGGTATTTTATTACAATCAGAGATGTAAACACAAAGTGCCTATAACTGCTCAGTGATGGTGTTTGGCCTTTCTGTGGCTGACAGTAGTTTACCCTCTTGTCATTTATTTGTTTTAAACAGTCTAGCTTTGCAGAACTACTGTATATTTGTAAGAATTAAGATGGAATACATGGGCTATGAATGTTTCTCTGAAACAAATTTATCTTATTGGGTTCACAACTTTTTGTTTATTTTTGCCACAGTCAGATATTCCGGATGTATGATCAGCAATGGGGCTATTATTCCTGAGTACAGTGTTTGAAATGGTTGACATTGCTGTCATGATTAAGTTGACTAGTCATTAGTATGGCTTTATAGGACTAGTGTGTATTTGTGCAAAATGAGGTGGAATACTTATGGCTGCTGTTTGTATGCAGCAATGTTAAAATGAATCACTCTCAGCTCTCCAAGATTTTGCAGAATACCTTTGATTTTGTATCATATTTTTGTGTGTTCCTCATAATATATGTGTTTTTAGGATAAATCATTGAAGACTGCATTCACTACCTAATGACAGATGTTTGAGTTTAAGACTTAATATGCTTCAAAATGCATGCTGATGCACGAGCTGTTATTATAGAAACATTTAAAATCTATCTCAAATTTTGTACTTTTGTTCCTCAATATATTTGGCTTTTCCTTGCTTCTGGTGCAAAGTAGTTGAGAATTATTATTTTTTTACACATTTAGATGAGGTGTAGAGAAGATGGCTAGAACTGCTGTGTGAGAGGGGAGGCTGTCTGTGAATGATAGCACCTGATGCTTTTGTCATTTGCTAAGATTAAACAGTCTGGTTTTGCAGGACTAGAGTGCATTTGTATGAAATAAGTTGGAATAGTTGGATTATTGTGTCCTTACGTATACTTGAAATACATTCCCCTGGATTTACTAATCTTCTGTGCAGGACTAGACTAGTCCTGCACAGAAACAGCCACTTATGAGCAGGATGGCAGCGTGCCATGCATATTAATGAAGCATGCTGCCTGACCTCCTAGGCATACACGGAGCGTGTACGAGTGCAGGGGGTGTGTCTGAGAGCAGAGCACTCAGAATAAACATGCCCCTGCAAAGTAGAACAGCAGAAAGTGGAAATAAAAGAGCGAGGCTGCTCATAGGTGTCCTCATATCCCCACCAACAGTCTCCCATGCATACAACAGCAACAAGACATAAAGATGAAAAGAAGAAACCCCGTATTGTTGTCTAAAGCTCCGAGTACAGCTAACTGTAGGTGTGCGGGTGTGCACATTGCTCAGCCACAGTGAAAGCAGGCCAAAAGGCTGAGGAGGATAACAAGGACGATATATGCAAATGAAGCATGTCAGCAATTGTGTAGTGGTCAGAGTGTATACCTAACGAGCAGGCATTCCCAGTTCGAGTCCCAGTGCAGCACAGTCTATTTTACATGGCAAAGCATGGTATAAGCAATATTTGTAATGCAAAACCCACTAAACAACATAATTTTTATGAACAGGAGCACTGCAGGAAATCCACATGTGAAGAGTCAGTAGCATAATGAATAAGCTAGCAGTAAGCAGTCATAAGCACAGATAAACAGTAGTAAGCATATGTAAGCACTAGTAAGCATGTGCAAGTTCGTTTGCGCGGGGTTAAGCACTGCCGACACAGATTAAGCAAAGGAGACGCTAACTGGGTGTACAACACTGTGACCGGAAGTCAACAGTGCTTACCTCCGTGCAAACTCGCTTACAACTGCTTGAAAGTGCCTTAAGCACACTGTATCCAATGGCCGGTATTCTGCCCAGCAACAAAACAAACAGCTTCTGCAAGGCCGTAACCCAGGACCATGCATACCATATACAAAACGATATACCACTAAGCCATGTCAGATATGCAGAAACCATATGTTGTCAGAAACATAACCCAGCCAGATATGCAAAAATCATATGTTGTCAGAAACATAACCCCAGCCCAGTCGTTCAACAGTAAAGAGAATGTATACCTACAGCTATATATATATATATATATATATATATATATATATATATATATATATATAAATATCCAGAGATATATACATATATATACAAATATATGAACAGATATACATGCAAATGCTGACAACTACACATATATATGTCATGAACCTATGAACATCTATATCTCCGCATATACACATCAAGTTACATATATGTACGCAGATATATGTCTCTGTAGATATATACAGACATAGAAATATGTAAGCAAATATATATACCCACAGAGCTATTTATGGCCAGACATCTGCATATATCAATGGTAGATGAACAGAAACATATATGCCCACATGCACCAATAATGGGCCTGAGAGGCCCCAAACAATATACGTCATGTACAAATTTGCATACCCCCTGCCCAGCCAAACACGTCGTCCCTGCAATACACTACCAAGCTCATTGTATTGTATGTCTGTCATTGAACTAGGGAATTAAATTAGCCCTCTGTTATGTTTCACATATTGATCTCACATACCCCTCTCCCCCACCCACTAGGCGGGCCAGGTAGTACAGGCCCATCCAATTCAGTCCATCCCCAACCCATACATGCATAGCCTACAGTTCTGCTTCCCCCCACCCACAGCACACACGCAGCCATCATCCCTACCCTGGTTACCAGCCCATAGCAACCACACCACCACACATTGCCCCACACCCCCTCGGGACTCATCCCATATGATGTCCCAACCCAAGTATCCTAGGTGTGGCACACATCGTAGTCCATGCACATAGCCATGGGTACCTATGTAACCCTGGGTGTAGACGAAGGTTGAATACCCAATGTTCGGGTTGTCCCGCATAGGATAAAATGTATTCCTGGTACTAACAATAGATTGCATGTGTGACTCTGTGTACACTAACGGATTTAGTTGTAGGTATCGTAAAGCATACGTGGCACACAAGGTTGGCCAGTATGCACACGAAACACAGTATCCAACAATACCAGTCAACATTACAGGATATGTAGCTAAATATGTAGTGGTATGTGTGCTTGTATATAAACCCATACCTAAATAGATATATACCTCTCCCTCTCTGTAGTACAAATGTATACATACATAGACAGACATATATATAAATACCTGGGTGTACTTTGAAGAATGAAAGTTCACTACTTCGAACTTCAAAAGTACACCCACACTCACGCGAAAGTGTACTTTCGTGACCCCGCTAGACCGAACGGACTAAACGGACCTTAGGCTTAGGGCACGGGTTAGGGTAAGGGGATAGTTAGTAGGGCTATCCCCTTACCTTGACCTGTGCCCTAACCCTAATGTCCATCACTGTCGCACCACAGTGGAAGACATTCCAAATCGGGCTATGTCCTGCACTGTGGTGCGATAGTCACGGACCTTGGGGTTATGGCACGGGTTAGGGTAAGGGGATAGTTAGTAGGGCTATCCCCTTACCTTGACCCATGCCCTAACCCTAAAGCCTGTGGCTATCGCACCACAGTGGAGGACATAGCCCATTTTTCAATGTCCTCCATTGTGGTGCGGTAGGTTTGGTCTAGTGAGCTTAAGCGAAACTGCACTTTCGTTAAAGTGCACTTTTCCTTAAGTGGGGATGTACATTCCCATTTTGAAAAAGTGAATTTTCATTGTAGGAAAGTACACCCAAATACCCACATATAGATATATACATATGCAGACACCCATACATCCACATGTCGTTAGATATATAAACAGCAATATATATATATATATATATATATATATATATATATATATATATATATATATATATGTGTGTGTGTGTGTGTGTGTGTAGATATACACAGCTATATAGCTATGATATGATACAGCACTTAAGAATGACATATGTTCACAGGCCATGCCAATGAAGGCGAGGGGCCCAATCAACAAACGTGTAACATGTAGCATTAATCCCCCCCCAGCCAGACCAGGGGGGGACACAGTGGACCCTCTAAGTCTAATCTTGGAACAGAGACAGGAGCGTCCCTTGCGGGACATCCCAAAAATTGTCCTATTATAGGAGGACGCCTGTGCGAGGACCTTTCAAGGTGAGGCGTGTACGTACCTGGACTACAAGGGTGGGAAAGCCTGATGACCCATGGGTCGAGACAATGTACGAGATGGGTCCCATGAAGTGGAGAGTGGGCAGTGTGTAGTGGTGTGTTTAGACCCGACCTACACCCAGAGTAAGGATGAGTGTTGTAGAGGATGTGTGGGTGGGGGAACTATGGGTATGTAATAATGGGTCTAGGCGTGCAGGTGTTTGCTGGAGTGGTTCTATTCAGACCACCCCAGGGATGTAAGCAATAGTGTTCATTGGGCAGAGCCACCACCCAACGAGCAGCCACTCCCGCTACGAGTCCCACTTCAGCACAGTCTATGTTACATGACAAAGTTGGTATAACCAGATGTATTGTTGCAAATCCCACTAAATAACACCAAAGAACATATGGTCACAACAACCCACTGTAGGCATGTAAGCCAAACTACTTGGCATCACAAGGTATTATTGTTGTCCCCACCCCTACCCAGGGGTGTGAGTGTCCAAACCTACCTCCAAATGCAGTGTATATACACAGCTGTTGCTGGAGAGAAATAGCCACCTGTGGACCTTCCCGTCAGCCTACCTGCACATCCCTGGACATTTCCCCTACTATCTGCCCCTCTGTGTGTCCCATTAACACCACTTACCTATCGACCCCTGTTTCATTACTATTACTGTTCACAGTCACAGGTAGGTGACACCCTCTTACCCAACTATATTGGCAGAATCTGGAACCCCCTACCCACGTGTATTACCTCAGCTGTCCCACACGACACATGTAAATAACACATGAAGGAACACCTCAAGCACACTTGGAGTAGCACATGTTCACCACCTGGTGAATCCCCCCCCCAACTAACACTCTATACCCCTACACTAACTAGTGAAACCGACACCTCCTGTCCTGTCCGCATACAAATCCCAAAATCCTGCATACCTTCCCTATTGCTCCACCACCAATCATTCCAACGGCCTACTATACAGTTACAATGTCCCCCCTACCTACCTACTCCTTCACTATTCACTTCTAATCTAACACACAGGTATGGCATAACTAAACCTAACCTGAATACCTGAGTGTAACCTATCCAAAACTGGTAAACTGGAATCTCAGTTCACCTTAAACTGACCTATGTCAACCTGACCTAAGCATATATAATACCGACATGTTAATGTGAACTAAGCATGAAAAATGTGGTACGTTGCTATGTTAAGTCTGTTACTCTCTATGAATGTGTACACTTCAATACTACATGTAATGTATAGCTGTGGATTATTGTGAAGCTTCACTCCCCAGGCCACCGCTGACAATGGAGAAGCACCCAGTTGGATTGCCCCAGACAACAAATGTGAACTAAATACATAAAGTAGCACAGGGTATGCTGCAGCAAGCGGGATTACGCTTGTTTGGGCAGCAGTAAGCAATGCCCACACTATTTAAGCAATGTGGAGGCCAACCCAGTGTAAGACACCATAATTGGAGGTCAGCAGATCTGGGCCTCGCACACCAGCACATAACCACCTACACTTCCTCTATGGTGCCTTAGGCCCTCTGTAGCCAACAGCTCTCATCGTGCCCATTAACAAAGTAATGTGCACACTCCCAGGTTTCAACCCCCCACACCCTGTACACTATAGTCTAAGTGAGTTACCACTAAGGCATGGCAGATACACATTCATCTGCTGTTATCACAAACAGATCATCCAGCACAGTCATTCAACAGTATAGGAAATGTATGTAGGTATGTAGATTAATACCAGCAAATGTGCACATCACTCAATCACAGTATTCTGAGCAGTCTATGTGCATCAATGAACATTGCCTGTCCAAACATACTGTGAGAACAGTATTCTTGCATAATACTGAAAAGAAGAATGAATAACAGTGCACACCGTGTGGGCGTGCTTCATGCACAGAATGCCACACCTGGGACGTTGGTTCTGCAGAACCGGGAGATGAGGCTGTCCTGGTGTGTGAGCAAACCACTGCTTCTCGAACCCCTGGCAGGATGCTACCAGTGGGAGAAACAGTGTAGACCAGCAAAGTCTACCCGTGACACAACAGGTCCATCCCTGGCGGGATGAACCAAACCTTGCAGGTCACATAGGTGTTTCCACCAGTATCATAGGAGGATCAAGGGAAGGCTCGAATGTACAAGGACTAAACAGATGAAGAGCCTGCTGAAGCTTGGGTCGAGACAGTATAATGGAGGAGTACCGACACGTGCAGATAGGGAAATGTGTGGAGGTGTGGTATGGCTGGGCTAGCAACTGGGGAATGGATGGATGCTGTGTACATGGAGCTCGGGGGCCGAGGGAAGGAAACATGGGTATTAAAATATGGTAGAAATATACAAATGAAGCAGAACAGCAATAGTTTAGTAGGTAGAGCATCCGACCAATGAGCAGGCATTCCTGGTTCAGGTGCCACTGTGGCACAATCTATTTTACATGGCAAAGCACGTTATAAACAATAATTTTGTTGCAAGACCCCCTAAATAGCTGAAGTATATGAATTGGAGTAGTGCAAGATATGCACATGTGACATATCAGTGTCAGACGGACTAAGGCACTAGTAGGCAGGTTTAAGCACAAATAAGCAGTAGTAAGCATATGTAAGCACTAGTAAGCATGTTTAAGTGTGTTTGCATGGGGGTAAGCAGTACCTACACAGAATAAGCAAAGTAGCAGCTAACTATGTGTTAGAAACTGTAACCGAGGGTTAGCAGTGCTTAGCTCCACGCAAACCCACACACACCCACATACAACTGCTTTAATGTGCTGTAATCACTCTGTACCCAATGGCCCATGTTCTGCCCAGCAACAAAATAAACAGCTCCTGCTGGGCTCAAACCAAGGACCCTGCACACCATGGACAAAGGGATTTACCTCTAAGCCATGACAGATACAAATGAAGTAGATGTTGTCAGAAATATGTCAACCAGTCCATTCATGCAACAGCAGAGAGAATGTATACCTACAGCTAGATGGACGTGTGTGTGCAAATATATTACTATCTAAATGGATAGAACATAGGTTCATAGGTAGATACTAGGCTATCTGCCCTAGGGCATTTATAAGCCTAGCCAGAGTGTATTTGGCTTCCACCTCCCTATTAGATTAGCCTACTGTGCCTCTGTAAAGTAGGTCACAGAAGGTACCCTTTTAAGATTAGTTTATTGTGCCTCTGTCTAGCAGGGACACAGAAGAGATCCCAGGGGTGAATTTGCGATTTCCCATCCACGCTTCCAGATTTCGCTTGAAGAGGGTCAGTGAGGGGCTATGTCTAACATGAATTGGGATTCTATTCCAGAGTGAGGGGAGCCTCTGGGAAATGAATCTGTCCCTCCAGCATGTCTTATTTATTTTTGTGCTGAGGTTTAGGTCCCTGGAGCATGTAGCTCTAAGGGACTTGGATTTTTTGAAGTGGAGCATGTCCATTAATTCTGGGTTTGACATGGCTTTGTACATCAGGCATAGATCGCCTCTGAGTAGGCGGTAAGCAACTGAGTAGAGCTGGAGTTTCTTTAGTCGAGCTGCATAGGACATCTGTTTGTAGCCCATGATCCTCTTGGTGAGGTACTTTTGGGGTCTCTCCAGTTGCTGCAGGTGTCGGGTAAGGTACATCCCAAAAGGGGCATTGTATTCAATTATGGGCCTGATGAGTGACGAGTAGAGGGGCACAATGACCTCTCTTGATCTAGATGCGAACCCTTTCGTGATAAGGTGGGCTATATAGAAAGTCTTTCTAACCACTTTGGCAATGTGATTATCAAATGAGAGATTACTATCTACGTTGGTCCCCAAATCTCTAATTACTTCTTCCATACTTAATGGATTACCACCTATGTGATAATTTGTGGGCACCTTGTTTTTCCCAAAGGGGATGACTATGCACTTTTTAGCATTTAGCTTGAGGCCGTGGCTCTGGCACCAAGCATCCGTCTCTGTGAGACCCTTTTGGAGGATGCTTGTGTCAGCTGGAGATTTGATTATGGCCCCCAGTTTGCAGTCATCTGCGAACTTTGTCAGCCATAATACCCCCGAACCTCAGAGAAGTATATACCAAACAAGAGAGGTCCCAGAACTGAGCCCTGTGGGACGCCACTTGTAACTGGTTTGGATTCGGACATGGCACCTGTGATTCTGACTATGTGGGTTCTATCTCTGAGCCAGTTTGCAACCCATCTTGTGATATAGGGGTTGATATTTAAGCTGGTAAGTTTATTTATGATGCCCGAGTGGTGTATTGTTTCGAAGGCTTTTGTGAGGTCCAGGTAGGCTGTGTGGACTACCTTACCCTCATCTATGGCTTTGGTAACTGTTTCAAAGAAATCAACTAGGTTTAAGAGGCAAGATCTGCCTTAAAGCCGAATTGGGTAGGGTCCAGTGTCTGGAGGCTTCCAATGTCTTTGTTTATGAGTTCCATGATAATACACTCCATAGCTTTACAGACCAGACTAGTCAGGCTTATGGGGTGATAGTTTCCAGGGTCCGTTGTGGCACCACCTTTGTGGAGTGGGACCACTGTAGCTGTACACCATTCTTTGGGTACATATCCTGCAGTAAGGCTAAGTTTGAACAGTGACTTAATGTGAGGGTTCAGTTCTTCTTGGAGCTCGTATAAGACACAGCCTGGGACACCATCCAGTCCCATAGATGCTGTGTTTTTTGCTTTGGAGAGGGCAGCTTTCACCTGTGCATCTGTGATGTCAGGGAGGTTACATTCAGTTGGGATAGGCATTTGCTCCTTTGGGGGGGGGGGAGATGTTTGCACTGAATCTGTCTGCCAGGATGTTGGCTATGTCTGTAGGTTCGGTATATTCTGTACCGTTATGCAACAATTCAGAGCATATCTGGGAGTTTCCGCCCATGTTCCTGACATAACTAAAGAAGGCCTTGTGATTATCTTTAGTGTCTAGGGCAATTTTCCTTTCGAAGCTGGCCTTTGATGATTTTATGAGGGATCAAGTTTCTAGCTAATACTGATCAGAGATGCCTTCCTTTGGGATTTTGCTCTGTCATGTAGTAGCTTCCTCCTTCTGTTGTATAGCTTATTTATGGCCAGGGTCCACCAGACTGGTCTCCTGTTTTTGGAGGAGTGAGTCTTGGTTTTATTTGGAATAGCACGATCCATGCATTCCTGCAGGTGCTCATAGAATGCATTTGTAAAGGATTTTGTGGATTGGGCTGTATTATCCTCTAGCCCAGGGGCTTTGAAGGATTCCACCTCAGTCTTGAGAAGTGCAAAGTTGGCTTTTGAGAAATTCTTTACAGTGATTTCCTTGGCTGGGGGTGGGGATGGAATATGGATGTCCAGGGAAATGTGTTTATGGTCTGATCTTACCAATGAGGGGTTTACCTCTGGTGTGGAACATAGAGTCCCCATGTTGGTGATGACCAGGTCCAGTATGTTGTTCCCTCTTGTGGGAGTGGTGGCCAGTTGTTCCATTGCGTTAGAGTTTATAAATTCAAGGAACCATTGGGCAAGGGTGTTTGGGCTTGAGTAGTTTTCCCAGTTGATGCTTGGGTAGTTGAAATCACCCAATAACATAGTGTTTGGAGAGACCTTCATATTCTCCAGTGTTCTCAGGAATGCCAAGTGGGGTTTCTGTAATAGGGAGGGTATTCTGTAGCAGGCTGCAAACTGAAAGGCAGTTTTGCCCACTGTTAGTTGCACATGGATGGTTTCCGATGCTTTGTGTAGTGCCACTAACCTGGAGGTGTAGGTATCTTTGATGAATAGAGATACTCCCCCTCCTTTTGTGCTTCGGTCCGAGTTTTGGGGCCGAAACGCATGGTATGAGTTATAACCTGGTAGTGCTGGGGTGCTCTCAGGAGCCTTGAACCAGGTTTCTGTTACTGCACAGACATTGATTTTCTCCATACTGAGGAGAGCCTCGAGTGCATGCATCTTGAGGTTTAGACTTTTGGCATTGAGTAGCATTACCTTTAGTTTTTTTATCCTTGGGTTGTCTATGGAGGTGGGTTTGTCCTTTGAGCCTTGCATAAAAAAGGCACTATAGGGGTGGCAAGAGCCTTGGCCAGTATACGAAAGCCTAAGGGTGACAGGTGCAAGCCGTCCCTAGCTAAGCAACGTGGCTTGTCGAGCATGTCATCCCAGGCAGACAGACACTGGATCCCCTTTGAATGACACCAATACTTTAGCCAATTGTTGAAACTGATCATTTTGTCTTTATACTGTGGCATCATTCTTGGTGAGGGCAAGATGCTACTCAAGGTCAGGGTCATACCAGCCTGGGCTACATGGTCAGAGAGCTCCTCTATGTCTCTTTTCATGTAGTCCAGGGAGGTACGTCTCAGGTCATTCACACCAGCATGGACAATGATGGAGTCATACTTGTACTTGCTTTGGAGTGACCTGAGTGCTTGCATTATGTGGCAGATCCTGGCACCCAAAAGGCAGCTTACAGTGACCTTCTCCATGTTCAGTCTGGTGAGCGGGACGTCAGTGTGCCGGACAATATAGTCCCCTATAACAAGTGTATTTGGTGTGTTGTTTGGCCTTAAGGGCTGTGACTGTGAGGCACACTGATTTTGTGAGATATGTGATTCATGGGTATTGTTGAGGGGTGGCTGTTGCTTGGATATCTGCTTAGGAGGTCTTTGCTGTTTAGGCAGATTTTTATTTAGATCCTCCGAGTATGTTTTTGTGTGTTTATGTGTTGGGTATGCAGATGCAATAGGTCTGTGTGAGACTGGATTTGTGGTGTGGGTGGTTACCTTTTCCTCCTGACTGACTGTGCCAGTCTTGGGTTGAGAGAGCTCTGCCTCCAGTTTGGCTGTGTAACTGCATCTCTCACATGTATTAGAGTTTGTTGGAAGGAGGAGAGGGTTGTCTGTGTACATAAGGCAATTGTAACATTGCCTCAAAATTACCAGATTCACCAGCTGGACTGGAAAGTAACCTTGAAACTGACCCTTGGACATACCAGATTAGTATAGGGAACTGTTTTTTTACTGATCAGATTAGGGAAGGGAACTGATTTTTCACTTGATCAGGAAGGACCAATTGGGAGCCTAATACTTATGAGAAGTCAAGGAGGGTGTAGTGCTTTAGTTAGTTAATGTTTCCTTATAAGAGCTGAGCAAGTGCAGGGCTTTAGAAAGAGAATAGAGTGATTACTTTGAGAGTTCGAACAGTTCTAAGGGAAAAAGTGAAGAGCAGACTTTGTGGAGCCTGGAATAGTTTAAACCTGTTTAGGCGGCGCTGCCCGACGCTGCTCAGTGCGCAAAACCGCGCAAAAAGAGAGTTGTATGGTTTTAAGAGAGAGAGATCAAGGAGTTTAGAATTGACCCAAAATGGCCAATAAAACTACAGCTTCTAGATAGTAACCACTCCTCCAGGGACAGGCAGGCTGTTCTCAATGTTACAATTGCCTTATGTACACAGACAACCCTCTCCTCCTTCCAACAAACTCTAATACATGTGGTTAACCACTCCCACTGGTGAACAGAGAGACTTCCCTTTATCCCAAGCAAGCCTGGCCTTCTAGAAACTTCCAAACAGTTCAGAACAGCAAATCTGTAACTGAACTTTCTTAACTTTCAGAAAGTGGGAAAAAAGCAAGATTTTTTTTTTCTTTTTGTTGTAGTTTAAAGGTAGCAGAGATACACAAGCAGCAAAATAATCACAACAGTGCAATAAATGACCCCACACTTGAGTGCTAGGTCAAAATCAGGTAAAATGCAGTTTTTAGAGAAAAAAAACAATTTTAAATTGAGTGCAACACAGGAAATGCAGTAAACAGGCTCTAGATGTGTTCCAAGTACTGTTACTGTTACAGATATAAACTTTAGCAAGCCGGAAAATGCCAAAAAATAGGCGGCAAAGCAGTAAACCTTAACAAAAAATCAGAAGAAAATACTTAAAATCACAAAAGTGGCTCCTTTTCTTCTCTCAGCATTTTCTCCCCTTGGTAGGTGCTTCAGCAACAACTAGCAAGCCTGAAAAGATGCCAAAACCACGAGGCAGCTGGGTTTTAAGAGAGACAGATCAAGGAGTTTAGAATTGACCCAAAATGGCCAATAAAACTACAGCTTCTAGGTAGTAACCACTCCTCCAGGGACAGGCAGGCTGTTCAGTGTTAACCACTCCCACTGGTGAACACAGAGACTTCCCTTTAGCCCAAGCAAGCACTGGCCTTCTAGAAACTTCCAAACAGTTCAGACTAGCAAATCTGTAACTGAACTTTCTTAATTTTCAGAAAGTGGGAAAAAAGCAAGATTTTTTTTCTTTTTGTTGTAGTTTAAAGGTAGCAGAGCTACAAAAGCAGCAAAATAATCACAAAAGTGCAACAAATGACCCCACACTTGAGTGCTAGGTCAAAATCAGGTAAAATGCAGTTTTTAGAGAAAAAAACGATTTTAAATTGAGTGCAACACAGGAAATACAGTAAACATGCTCTAGATCTGTTCCAAGTACTGTTACTGTTACAGATATAAACTTTAGCAAGCCGGAAAATGCCAAAAAATAGGCGGCAAAGCAATAAATCTTAACAAAAAATCAGAAGAAAATACTTAAAATCACAAAAGTGGCTCCTTTTCTTCTCTCAGCATTTTCTCCCCTTGGTAGGTGCTTCAGCAACAACTAGCAAGCCTGAAAAGACACCAAAACCACGAGGCAGCTGGGTTTTAAGAGAGACAGATCAAGTAGGTTAGAATTGACCCAAAATGGCCAATAAAACTACAGCTTCTAGGTAGTAACCACTCCTCCAGAGACAGGCA